>NC_039287.1:16828871-16916371 GCF_003368295.1 Carassius auratus | reverse complement strand
ATATTCTGAGATAAAGTAATCCATATGAAAACAACGCAATGTCTGTTTTTCATATCTCCGCTCATTATATCTAATGTGACCACGCCCCCCCGCTTAACGCGCTATTCAGATTCAAACTGAAGCGTGCGGCTTGAATACGCCCACACAGAAGAAAAAGCAGCGAGACTATTCTTCAAGTTTTTATTTTATTTTACTGTTTGCTTCGCGATGAGAGGAATAAGACATAATTCACCCCAAAAAGATGTGATGTGGTTGAGGATTTGAGAAATGGATTTCCTCAGAAAAAAGAATGAAGCGCTTTATTCAGCAGAGATCATAAACATGAGTAAGTCTCTTTTTATTTATTTGTACTAGTTTTCACATAACGTGTAAACATTTTACTAGTTAGGCTTTTTCCAAATACTTTTTCCAAACTATAATTCCTGACTAAATGTATAATCAAGTGAAACATTATGAAGTTTCAATAACAATATACAATACTATACCATTCAAAAGCTTGATGTAAATAATATAAATGTGACAAATAGAGATAACTCTAACAAATGTAAAAACAATGCAGTTCTTTCGATTTATTCCCCCTAAAAAAAACCTGAAAAATATTATCAGCTCTTTTCAACATTAATAATAACAATGATAATAAATGGGGTTTATTTGGTAGAAAATAAGATTGTTAAAAGGATTTCTGAAGGATTGTGTGACTAGAGAAAGGATGCCAAAAAAATTGCCCTCAGAGTGGCACAGTTGAATGAGAGGCTCATTATGTGGCTCATTATGCAGGCCTTTGTCTTCTCAGGTGTAAATCACAATGATATTCATGATAGTTGACGCCTACTCGCATATGACTTTTACCAACAAAAAGTGTTTTAGAAAATTTAAATCAATATATTGTTTTCTGTGAGTGAGTAAACAAGATGATTTTCACATCATTCAGAAAGAAAAATTCTAGGCTACAAGCTCCAGTTCTCAACTTTTCCGGCAACCAATTTTATGTATGTGTTTTATTGCCTTATTCAAGTGATTTAACATTTTTAGTTTTTCACTAACCATGCATAACATTTTTTTTCTCAAAAATACAATCATGTACATGCATGCATTTCACATATTATTATAGCCCAGTTTGTGCTGATTACAGTGATATTAGACTTTACCCATTTAGATATTTATAAGAAACTGAAAAAAGCACAAATGTCAGGGCATGACAAAACTTCTCAAGGCCCCAAAAATACCCTTAGACTCCAGAGGGTTAAACTAGTATTACATGTTAGTCATCTAATTTATATCTTTAAAAAATGGTCATACATATCCAAGTCAGTTATATTAAAACTTACATTGGTCTAATTTGAAAAAGTAAACGTAAGACTGTTCATCCTTTATCTAACTGTTAGTTGTCCACACTAGTACTTAAAACAAAGGTTTAACTTGGTAGTTGTATCTATGACTGGGCCCCTCTGTGTAATGAAGAAACCGACTAATATGAAAATGCTGGGTGAGCCATGCCATGAGTAAAGATGTGAATTTAACATTTAAACGATTAATTTAGCTCTACTTCAGGCTATGCCTAGTTGTTTATGTTTATGATCTTGTCTTTTAGTTTAACTTTTTTCTTTTTTTTAACAATATTGAATAAAAACAGTAATTATTTTGATGAATTGAAACACATTCAACTATATGTGACAGGAAATTATCATACATTGCAAAATGATTTTGGTTATACCTCCCTGACCCTATACATTGGTTTTTAAGAAAATGATCAGTGATGTAATGTCTTCTGGTGAACTGGATGCAGGATAATATATGTTAATGTGTTTTTGTGTGTCTGTTTGTAGGTGTTTGTTTTGTCCACTCATCCGTATGGCTGCAGGGTGATCCAGCGTATATTGGAGCACTGTACCCAGGAGCAGACCCTGCCCATCCTGGAAGAACTCCACCAGCACTCTGAGCAGCTGGGACAGGTATGACTTCCTGAATGTCTTGTGGCAATTCTAAGAATCTCTGATGTCTGTAGTTAGTTTCTTATTGTGTGGCCTCTTTTCATTAAAAAAAAAAAAAATCCTAGTAGAAAATGTCAATTTAAATAATGAACTGTTGCAAAGACCGAGCTTCATTTACCATTTATTTTTCTATATAAGCATACACTAGATAGAATTTGATTGGTGTGCTTATAACTATTGCACTTGCATCTATTGCAGCATCTAGTGCAAGTCACAGTATTCTAAACGGAAAAAAAAATGCAGCGTTTAAGTTAATGCATCTCATTCTTGCAATTGTTGTTGCAATGTTGTATTATTATTATTATTTATTTTTATTATTATTATTATTAATGTTGTAAAGAGCTGAGAATTTGAAAGAGCTGAGAAATTGAAAGAACAGAAATGTAGGTAACATTTATCATATTAGTCATTTTTATTTATCATCATGTGTGCTAAATGTTTTAATTTCTCATTAAATTCATATAAATTCTCATAACTAGCATTTCCAAAGTGTGTATTGTTTATGTGCTTTCAAATAAACTAAATGATAAACTATTAACATTGTTGTAATGGACACTGATACTTTTAGATGATGTGAATGAAACTTCATAATGTTTCACTTGATTATACATTTAGTCAGGAATTATAGTCATCAAAAAATCATCAAATATATATGGACTTATGTTTAAGATCTCTACTGGACAAAGCTCTTCATTCTTTTTTTTTCTGAGGAAATACAAAACTCAAATCCTGAGGTAATCATCAGCGCAAAGCAAACAGTAAAAAAAAAAAAAAAAAAACTTGAATGGTCTTGTTGCTTTGTTTTCTGTGGTATGGGCATAAACACACTGCACACTTCACGTGGAACATTATAATCACAATAGCGCGTTCAGTGCATGGTCACATTAGATATAATGAAAGAAAACGTGAATGACGGACATTGCGTTGTGTTCATATGGATTACTTTATCTCAAAAGTAGACATGTCAAGCTTTCTATAGATATATCTGTCATGTCTCTTTGAGTATTCACCGAGTTAGTTTACATTTTAATGACAGGTTTCTAAATGATCACCGCAGACCAAGGCTACAGACAGCGCACCTTGTTTTTATTTACTTTATAAATGCACAAAATGTTGTTGTTATTATGTGTATAAATAAAAGTAGACCCTTTACAGATTTGATTGATGTATTGCTCTTATCTGTGCAATCAAAACTGAAAGTGTAATTTAAGTTGTCTTAAATTTAAAGATTGAAAAACCAGAATTGCGATATGGCTGAATGTGAGGATTAAACTTCAAAAGGCTATGATTTCATTGAATAAACGAGCACTGCAGCTTCAATATCCGGTGCTGCACTGCTTTGTGTTCTGCCATTAAAGGGGTCATTCACCCAAAAATCTAAATTATGTCATTAATAACTTACCCTCATATAATCGGACACATCTGACAGAAACGGTTCTTGACTCGTGAACATTATCTGACTCGGCTCTGTGTTCATCTTCAGTTCTCTCTTCACAGCAGTTCAGTCAGTGTACTGTTTGAGTACATGAATTACTCCGCGATATTGGTTTGTTTGAACTCAGAGGGAGTGTCAGCCCCATTAAAAAAAAAAGTTAACAGCTTAAGTCAATTGTGGATTAATGCGTAGTGGAGATGTGAACAGTTTAAAACGATTCAGTTTGACTTGGTGAACTGGTTCAAAAAGATCCGGTTACGTTGATTAGTTTGCGAACCGGATATGAAAAACTGCTTTGTTTTGAACTCTCTCACAACAGACATGGAAGAGAAGATAATGCTGAATAAAGTCATAGTTTTTGCTATTTTTGGACCAAAATGTCTTTTCGATGCTTCAAAAAAAAATTCTAACTGACCCTCTGATGTCACATGGACTACTTTGATTATGTTTTTCTTACCTTTCTGGACATGGACAGTATACCGTACACACAGTTTCAGTGGAGGGACTGAGAGCTGTCTGACTAAATCTAAGATATCTTAAACTGTGTTCCGAAGATAAATGGAGGTCTTACTGGTTTGAACAGACATGAGGGTGAGTTATTAATGAGATAATTTAGATTTTTGGGTGAACTATCCCTTTAACAGGGAAACAATATATTTCTACCAAACGCTCCACCTACTGGCACAGAATGAATGAGCATTTTCAATAAAAAAATTTTGTTCAGTTCAGACCAATGCAAAAATCGACCCATGTTTTTACCCTGCAAACACACAGAGATTTAAATGTAAATTGGTGGATCGATAAGAAGATAATGCATTATAAATATCTAAACCTAGGGTTGTGTAATATGTATTGTCTGTAATATTGTAATTAGCTATAGAGTATAAAGCGAACAAAAATATTTTTTTTTCTCCAAAAGCAAGCATGATTACAAATGTGATATTTATTTTTATACAACAGTTAATTAAACAAGTAGTTAATATTTGAGACTTATGTATATATTTTGTCAATATTGCACACACCTAATTTATTTAATTAATGGATATAATTATTGATAATTGTTTAAATATAATAGTTTTGACTAATGCTTTTTGATCCATTTTCTTAAAAATGGTTTAAATGCTGGAATGTAAAGTATATTTTATAAAACTTTGTTTTTGTGAAAACTTTTCTAAACTGTAAATGCTTTTTACAGTAATTTTACAGTTTAATATGGTACTCGTATGGAAATTAAAAATTAATTTTGTGTAGGTCTTAAAGGTTTTAAAGTCTTAAATTTGAGCTTAAAAATCCTGCAGAAACCCTGAAAAACATTCCGTGTGAATGGGCCCTAAGGATGCATCCAAACATATGACTGATTAGATATGGTCTTCATGGCAAATAACATTTACTCATGAGACTCGACTAATGCTGAGTTAATTTCAGTGAAATGTTAGCATATTGCTGAGCTAACACAACTCTGTTCTCAACGACCCTGCAAAATTGGACAGTTGTGATTTCTTATTGAAACTAGAAGTTGGGGAGATTTTTTTTTTTTTTTAATTGCCAATAGATTTTACTATCATTGTTTACTAGGGCTTGCCCAAATACTTGAACAATCTTCTTTCTAATAAAGGAAGGAATGTCTGCCTGTTTTAGTGTTGCACGGTGCACTGATACTTCAAAAGTATCGCGATTCTTGGAAATTAAAAACGTCACGATACCTAAATTTATTAGTTTCGATACTTCAAAGAATGACTGCGTTCTAGATTTGTAAGAGACGTATTTCATGTTGGTGTGTGCAACACACGCTTCCATTGCCTCCTTATGTACGTCTGTGTTTTTTCTCCTCAAGCAAGCAAAAAAGCACTACTGCCTGCATTAGTGGCTTTACTAAACTGATTTGGCTATACTAAAATGTGTGCATAATCGCATTAAATAGTTTAAATAAGTTGTTCGGATGAACAAAGCACAAGGTTTTCTTGCATAATTAACATTTTAATAGTTTGGTCAGACAGTTCATATATAATATTCACATTAATCGGGGATTAAACGTGTTATTTTTATATTTCATATTTTGTTCAAATGTTTAATATATCTGCTGTTCATATGTTCATTTATTAGTGTATTATTAGTTATGATTAGAATGTTGTCCTGGTTTTAAAATAAAGCACATCAATGATATTTGAGAAAATATTTTCCCTTTACAGGAAAAGTATCGAAAAAGTATTGAAATCGCAATTCTTGACTAGTTATCGGTATCGAAACAATAATTTTGGTATCGTGACAACACTAGTCTGTTTGCATTTTTATTATGTTGAGAATCGTTCATCCAGTCGACTTTGTACATGGTGGTTGAGTTGTTGCAGAACCAAGGGAGTGCAGTGCCGCATTTTGGTTCATATTGACATGCTACACGTTCAGAATTAATCAACTTTTAATAAGCTACAGAAAAAGAAAAAAAAAAACTCCCATCACGCGGGCAGGGCTTATATGCTCCGAGAACAGACACCTTGCACTAGCAATACAAGACACACCGGTCCGTTAAGAACAATACTTTTAATATAAACACATTATTAGGCAGTTTGTCTATTTTTATGGGTGCCGTATTAGTAAATTAAGTGCACATTTTTAAAATGTCTAAAAATACTGATTAACATGGCAGATAAAAGCAACTTGTTTTTTTTTTGTTTTTTTTTTACCCCAACAATATAGTCTTCTATAGGCGTATTACCAAAGACTATAGAATAGAGACTTTGGTACTACTTACAGAACTTGATATGCTGTTGTGGCAGGCCAATTTCAATTAGCATATTTGGCACACTGCCTTTGTCTTGTCCTCATGCAATTTAAAGTGCTCCCATACAGCTAAGGTCTTCCAGTTGAACTCAATCATGGCATTCACTTGCGGGCGATTCATAAGCCGCTTTTCCAGTATTGGGTCAAACGGTTCTCTTTGCTTAACCGTTTTATTCCATGCCAGTCAGCATGGATAAGTTTAATTTTCCACTGTGGTGCTGACAACTGAACTCTCTGGAATGTAATTAGGGCTGTAGCTATCGAATATTTTAGTAATCGAGTATTCTACCAACAATAATCCATCGATTAATCGAGTAATCGGATAAAATGTGTTTTTGCTTAATTAAAGTGCAATATTAATTATGCAAGAGAAAATAAGTCTCCTCCTGGGTCTCTTAAAATTAACAACTAAGTTTCCTTTTTTAGAAAAAATATTTTTTATTTTTGAAATGCATAGAATGCAATGCATACACCAAAATAAACATTTAATTATTACCCATTGTTTCTCTGTCTGTACTTGTACTGTGAACAATGACAATAAAATTGACAGATGAATTAAGTGCATTTAAGTGCCATTCAGTTGGGGTTTTAAATAAAGCATTTTCTGAGATGCACATTAAACGCATAAAACATTAATTAAATTAATCTTTGAATTATTGAAAATTACTTTTCGGTAAACAAAGGGTTACTATAAAAAAATAAAACACGAAAGAAATGTTGTGTGATTTAAACCTTAATTTTTTATTTTTTTTTTGTAAAAAACACGCACGCTTCAGTGTGTGCAAATAAACTGGAGACGTGCTTCTGCTCTGCGCATTAACAGAGACACACAGAAAATGCAGGATTCATATTTAAATAGACTGTTCCGGCTTAATATTTACAGATATTAGTCCATATCGTGATTTGATGTAAGTGCAATGACCTATTTTTTATTAATTCATTACAAATTTGACAAATTCCGTGCCATTCCACGTTAAACTGTGAATTCCATTTTTATGACTGGATTCTGTGATTCCCTCCGCGTTTTCTGCATCAATGAACTCATAGGGCCCTAGTTGTGGTATTGCCAGCTCTATCTTGCAATGGACACACGCCACGACGTTCTCTTTACGTTTGCCCTCAAATCAAAACACTGCTCACTCGGACGCACCGCTGGTGGCTCCTTCTGCTTTGTGGGTGACGTAAACGCGTTGTCGCATTACAAAAATAATTGCGAAAGAACCTAACTTGAGATTTAAAATAAATTAAAAGAGACTTTGAAAATTTTGTTTCTACAATATTTAGTAGTAGCTTATGGTGGTGACTGTCAGTTTGTGCATGTATGAAAGGATAAAAAAAAAAAAAAAATACAAGATGTAATCAGCTAGACGATGAACATTACTAATATTATTAATAATTGTTATATAATGCAGTCACACTTATCATTTACATTTACATTTACATTTAATCATTTAGCAGACGCTTTTATCCAAAGCGACTTACAAATGAGAACAATAGAAGCAGTCAGGTCAACAAGAGAACAACAACAGAATACAAGTGCCATGACAAGTCTCAGTTAGTCTAGTATAGAACGCATAGCCAGGTGTATAAAATTTTTTTTTTTTTTTTTTTTTTTTTTTTTTAATTAAATGAAAGACAAGAAAAGGAAAAGTACTGTGTTAGTAGGTTAAGTGCAGGCGAAAAAGATGAGTCTTTAGATGTTTCTTGAAAATGAGTAAAGACTCCGCTGTACGAATTGAGATTGGGAGGTCATTCCACCAGCTGGGCACAGTCCAGGAAAAGGTCCGTGAGAGTGATTTTGAATTTCTTTGGGATGGCACCACAAGGCGTTGTTCACTTGCAGAGCGCAAGCTTCTGGAGGGCACATAGGATTTAACCAGTGAGTTTAGGTAAGTTGGTGCCGTGCCAGTGGTTGTCTTGTAGGCAAGCATCAGTACCTTGAATTTGATGCGAGCAGCTACTGGTAGCCAGTGTAACCTGATGAGGAGGGGAGTAACATGAGCTTTTTTTGGCTCATTGAAGACAACCCTCGCTGCTGCATTCTGGATCATTTGCAGAGGCTTGACAGTACATGCAGGAAGGCCCGCCAGGAGAGCATTACAATAGTCCAGTCTGGAGAGAACAAGAGCTTGGACAAGAAGTTGGGTTGCTTGCTCTGACAGGAAGGGTCTAATCTTCCTAATGTTGTATAAGGCAAACCTGCAGGACCGGGTCGTTGTAGCAATGTGGTCAGTGAAGCTTAATTGATGATCCATCACAACTCCTAGGTTTCTGGCTGTCCTCGAAGGAGTTATGGTTGACGAGCCCAGCTGTATAGAGAAGTTGTGATGAATCAATGGGTTAGCTGGAATCACCAGTAGTTCAGTCTTTGTAAGGTTAAGCTGAAGGTGATGGTCATTCATCCAGCTAGAAATGTCACTCAGACAGGCTGAAATGCGAGCAGCTACCGTCGGGTCATCAGGCTGGAATGAGAAGTAGAGTTGGGTGTCATCGGCATAGCAGTGATAAGAAAAGCCATGCTTCTGAATGACAGATCCTAAAGATGTCATGTAGATGGAGAAGAGAAGTGGTCCAAGTACTGAGCCCTGAGGAACCCCAGTAGCAAGGTGGTGTGACTTAGAAACCTCACCCCTCCAAGACACACTGAAGGATCTGTCAGAGAGGTAGGACTTAACCCACAGGAGAGCAGTTCCAGAGATCCCCATCTTTCTGAGGGTGGACAGGAGAATCTGGTGATTAACAGTGTCAAAAGCAGCAGACAGGTCCAGTAAGATGAGTACCGAGGATTTTGAAGCTGCTCTTGCTAGTCGCAGGGCTTCAGTAACCGAGAGCAGAGCAGTCTCAGTTGAGTGGCCACTTTTGAAGCCAGATTGGTTGCGGTCCAGGAGGTTGTTTTGTCCAAGGAACATAGAAAGCTGGTTGAACACAGCCCGCTCAAGTGTCTTTGCAATGAATGGAAGAAGGGATACCGGTCTGTAGTTTTCAAGAAGCGCTGGATTTAGAGATGGTTTCTTGAGCAGTGGGCTTACCCGAGCCTGCTTGAATGCTAAGGGAAATGTTCCAGATTGTAGAGAGGAGTTGATAATGTGAGTAAGTGAAGGTATGACTGAAGAAGAGATCGCTTGAAGGAGGTGAGTGGGGATAAGATCAAGTGGACAAGTAGTAGGATGATTGGACAGGAGAATTTTGGAGACGTCCATCTCTGAGAGTGGGGAGAAGGAGGATAAAGAGTGTGCATCAGTCATTGTGAAGTCTTCCACAGTCTGTGGTGTGGAGAATTGTTCACTGATGGATCTCGTCTTATTTGTGAAGAAAGTTGCAAAGTCTTCCGCTGTAAGAGTCGATGGAGGAGGTGGAGGCGGCGGATTAAGAAGACAAGAGAAAGTCTTGAATAGTGTCCGAGCGTCACAGCAGCTGTTAATTTTGTTGTGGTAGTAGGATGTTTTAGCTGTTAATACCTTTGCAGAGAAGGAAGAGAGAAGTGATTGATACACACTGAGATCCATAGAGTTTTTTGATTTCTGCCATTTCCTCTCTGCAGCCCTGAGTTTAGAGCGATGTTCACGGAGAACCTCGGACAGCCAGGGGGCAGATGGGGCAGTGCGTGCTGGTCTAGACAACAGTGGGCAAAAGTTGTCCAAGCAAGATGTTAAAGTGGAGCAAAGAGTGTCCGTAGCACTGTTCATGTCCAGAGCAGAAAACTGAGAGAATGGTGGAAGAGAGGATGAAACCACAGCAGATAGGCGAGATGGAGAGAGTGAGCGTAGGTTCCGTCGAAAGGTGACCTGCGTTGGAGTGTGTGCCACTTCAGGAGTAAGTGCTAGGTTAGCAGTAATGAGGAAGTGATCAGAGGTGTGCAGTGGAGCAACTGAAGAGGTGTCCACAGAGCAACCATGCGTGTAGATGAGGTCAAGTTGGTTGCCCGATTTGTGAGTCGCTGTAGTGGACATTAGCTTGAGATCAAATGAGGTGAGCAGAGTTTTGAAGTCAGCAGCCTGGGGTTTATCTAAGTGGATGTTGAAGTCGCCAAGCAGTACCAGAGGAGTACCATCTTCAGGAAAGTTTGATAGCAGCACATCCAACTCCTCCAAGAAGTTTCCCAGTTGACCTGGAGGACGATAAATGACCACAAAGTGGATTTTAACAGGGTGGGTTACAGTAATGGCATGTGATTCAAATGAACCAGTACCTGTAGGTGAAGGCTGAAGTTCAAATTTCCATTCTTTGGATATAAGGAGACCCGTACCTCCACCCCTCCCAGTGGTACGAGGAGTGTGGGAACAAGTGAAATTAGTAGAGAGGGCTGCAGGGGTGGCAGTATCTTCAGGTTTGATCCAAGTCTCTGTCAGTGCCATGAGGTTGAGACCGGAATGGGTAGCAATAGAGGAAATGAAGTCTGCTTTGTTAACTGCAGACTGGCAGTTCCAGAGACCAACTGGAATAGAGAGCATAGTAGTAGAGGTCAGAGGGACATGGCGTAGGTTTGTCAGACAGGCCTTCCTGCGACGTACATAGCGTGCTCTCCGAGTGTTAGTAGTGATAGTAGAGATCTGAAAGCACATAGTGACTACAAGTGTAAGATATATTTGAGAACAAACTATACAAAGAGTGCAAAAAAAGAGAAAAGCAATACTCAGGTGCCCTGTCGGTGTACTTGCTCGGTGGAGTCGCGCAGGTAGAGTCGATTGTCTTTACACTCATCGGTCTTCACACGAGGAGGGTTCACACGAGGGTTGCCGCGACCGCTGCCGCGGTGAAACCTAGTGCTTTGTATTAGCCTGATTACCTGTGATTGAAGTCAGCTGGACACGCCTCACTATTTAGCAGATCGAAACCAGGCAGTCCCGCGATAGGCAAACGCAAAACCAAGCGCCACTTTCAGCACGTATTAACCACGGTAAGACACACACAATTTAAACCAAAACAAAAACTTTCCTAGCAATGATGATCACACACTAGTCTGATGAGAAAACAAGACAAGACACTCACAAGCTGCTGTCCTTCTATGTTGCTCGACTGTTTCTTCTGACAAGTGCTTTCCAAACAGCTAATTAAGTACTTTCACTGGCTTTGGCCACGCCTCACTATTTAGCAGATCGAAACCAGGCAGTCCCGCGATAGGCAAACGCAAAACCAAGCGCCACTTTCAGCACGTATTAACCACGGTAAGACACACACAATTTAAACCAAAACAAAAACTTTCCTAGCAATGATGATCACACACTAGTCTGATGAGAAAACAAGACAAAACACTCACAAGCTGCTGTCCTTCTATGTTGCTCGACTGCTGTCCTTCTATGTTGCTCGACTGTATCAATATTTGTTAGTTCTGTTGTTGATTCAGGGTTAGCATCATCTGAGGTCCTCTGAATGGTCAGCATCATCTCTTCTCAGGTGTTCTGGATCCAGACTGGAGCTTTTGTAAATCCTAGTTACCACGGGATGTAAATCCTGTGGCAAAAACATAGAAACAAAATGGAGACATCATTAGCATAGCTGGTGATCCAACAAACCAAAATTAGTTTAACCCAAGCTAATGAATAAAAAATAATAGAAAAAAAGGCACAAATCTTGACGTGAAAAAAAAATAAAATAAACAAAGCGACGACGGGTATAATATCAATAAGCGCCTAGAGCCACTTTTCCACCGCTGGAACTTTACTTAGGAACTAGGGACTTTGGGCTGGTACTCGTGTGTTTCCACCGCAGGAACCAGGAACTAAATGAAGTTCTGGCAAAAAAAATGCCCCCAGAAAGTCCCTGCTGCCGAGGTAGTACTTTTTCAAAGTTCCGGAAATTTTGGGGATGAGACTTGGGCGCTAAACATGCTGATTGGTTGAGTTCACGCAGCATTGTGATTTCAACCGCCATTTATTCAGATCGTTTCCAAAATATTACTGTTATTGTGTAATGAAATGTAATTTTAAAAGTATTTCAGGTGGGATTGTATTTGTTTAAAAGTCAAATCTATGGTTTATTTATAAAGACAGCACCTATTTAAAAATATTTTGTCGATTTCGGAGACTGTCAGCTCCACGCGATCAACGGGAGCTCATTGCTCATGTATCCGCCGAGAGCAGTCTCACCTCGGCTAGTCCTTCTAATACGTGCTGCTGGCTCTGTCTCTTTAGTGGTTAAACATTAAATTGAGGCTTGTAATATTGTAATGTAATATTTTGTTTCATTGTAATGGTTGTATATATACATTTCCCTGAACGAAGTACATTTCTGCAGCTATTATTTTTTAAATGAAAATGAAAGGAGTTTGGCGTGACTTGCCTGGAATGCTACAAAGTCATGAGTCATGGTTTGAAGTTGTGACTTATGGACTCAAAAAACCTGCCTGGAATGTAGCATAGCATAAGCACGGTTGTCTAACCCAGAGGTCTGTTCCTCAATGCCATGCCATACCAGGCTCACATAGAAATACAACTAACCGTATCTGACAGTCCTTAGAACTGTTCGGCCCAGTAGTAAAAAACAAAGCAAAACAACGGATATATTCAAGCGTGAATGAAGACCATTTCGCGGGTGTTAAAAAAAGCAAAAATAATTCAAATCTCAAAATTGAAAATCGAATGCCAACCCACTGAATGAATATTTGATTATTCTGATCCAGCCCTATTTTTATTATTATTATTTTTTTTACAACTAGAGTGGTTGGTATTTAGGAGGAAGGGACATTATAATTATGTAGTAAGTTTAATTTATAGGACACGGAGACAATATTTTGTGAGATTTTATTTTTAAATGTGTATATCTGCTTAAATGTATAATGAGTGAAATAGAAGATAGTTTTGTGATTGCCTTATTTATACATTATTAAATACATGCAGTGCTTCCATTTAGGTTAAATCAAGTAACTTAACTTGCTGCCTGGTTTTAGTATTTTAGTAGTTTGTGCCTATGATGTCTAAAATGTTACCATCGTTGTATCGCGATTCTCTCTCCAATGATTCTGAGCTTCGTTTTTAACCAGAAGCATGATGACACTAAGTTTGATTATAGAAACAACCGTATTCCACTTGCTTTCAATTCCTCATGCACATACACCACTCAAACCTTCTGTACAATAATCTTTCATAAAGTTTGTAAAGGTTGAAGTGAATTAAAAGGGCATTCTTGGGCATCATTGCACAGGATGTGCTGTGAGACATACGCTTTGTTTGATGTAACACTTAGAGTGTGCGGTTTCGCCCATCATTATTTTCCTTACAAGCACTCTACAAAATCATAATTTGTGGTTTGGAATGCAGTGGACTTGTATATTTAAAATATGAACCTAACTAACAAGGTTGCTTCAGATTTCAAATGCCGACACGTACTTTGTTTGTGAAGACAGCTTGCGCGTGCGGTTTCAAGTGCTCTGTCTAAGGGTTTCATGCATTTGGGTCTCAGATTGTTGGAAAATTGGAAAAACCATATTACTACTTGTATTTCAAAAGAGATACGTACATGAATGCAGTTTAAATAGATCTCCCGCTGTCTATGATGTCATAGTAAAAAAAAAAGTAAAGATTAAGAAAAATCACACTCAGTTCTTGAATCGAAAACGTCCAGATAATCTTAAATACTAAAAGCACTCTTTGTTATTTGTAATATGTTTCTCTACTCCTCTCTATTATTTGCTACTTGCTTGCATGTTTTGAAACCATATTAGTATAAAAATCTTAACTGTTTCAATTTTTTTTTTTTTTTTTTATTATTATTTTGAAAAGTACTTATGTAAGAATTTTCAGATTCTCAAGTAGGTAAACTAACTCATTAATAATGGCGGTAAAAGTAGATCTCGTTCTGGAATCGGATAATGACTCCCAGGATCGGATCGTGAGGTGACTAAAGATTCCCACCCCTACCCTATTAGGCAGCTCAAGCCATTAGGACTGTGTGTGTGTAATGCATTATTATTATAATTATTAATATTTTATTAATTGCAGTATAATTATGTTTTGAGTTTGGGAACTTTATAGAAAAAAACACTTCATTGTTCCTTCTGTGTGAATGGAAAAGAGGCCATGCAATGAGATGAGCTTAGGGTTGTAGTACATTGTGGGATAGGGTGGAGCCGATTGCATGATGTTTTCTGCATGAATTGTTAATTTTACACCTTTTTGCCTTCTTTGAAGTAGCATTCAATTGCTTTGAAGGATGTTCTTATTTCCAGTTAGATGTGCTGATGGATTTTTATGATGCAAAAGATTACCTACCCCTTGCCCCCCCTCACTTATTTTATCTAGAAGTATCAAGGCGTTTCATTGGAGATGACCCCCAAAACATATTATACAGTGTCCAGCGATGCACTGTTCAAGGTCAGAGTCACGTCCCTTCCTCCCACTCACAAGAACCTCCTGGCGTCTCCTCGTCTACCTCCTAACCAGCCTGTGTTTAACACCTTGTTGCTTCTCCAGTTGCTATTTACATAGCAGGGTTCTTTTCACTCACACTTTAACTTAACACGACTTTATTCCTTAATGGCTGCCACATCTCTACTTTCTGCCTAAAACCCAATCCTAATATAATATAGACCTTATTAGTTTAGACAACAATTAATATGACGCAAGCAAGCCTTTGAGATATAGGAGTATATAGTGTTGACTACCAGACTGCCAACATTCTGGTATTGTGACATTACCAGTAAAATGTCAAGATATTGTTACTAATACCAATTTACTATACTATATCATAGTACTGTTATGTAGTAACTTTGCAATTTACTTATTTACTTTTTTTTAACCCATTTGTAAATGATGTTATGTATTTTTACATCAGGTCTGCACTTTCAGTAGATATCTTGCATGTTGACACATTAAAGCCTGATTCATAATGTTCTGTCAATTAAAAACTAAATGCTTAGTTTAGTCCTGACATATTCAGCAAACTGCACATTTAAACCTCACAGCCTTGTTTGTTGTCACCCAAACTAAATAGGAACATTTCTCTTAATAAGGTCTTTCTCTCTTTTAATTATTGTTTTTAATAACTTTGTAATTCAGTGTTTCTGGCGCTTTCAATAATTTTCTGTTTCTTCTCCACCCAGAAAACCTCAGACCACCAACTTGATTCATGATGTGCATCCATAATATTTTACCTAATCTTGTGCAAATAAGTCTACCTAAAACAATAAAGTAGTGAATGTTCCTTCAAATTTGAGGGAAAGATAGGATAGACAAAGGGTATAGACACAGCTTCTGACATTGTTGTGTGCGTTTTTGCCACCTTCCAAATGAATGTTGGTCTGTCTGCATTTGAGTGGGTGTTGTGTGGTTTCTTGTAGGGTTATTTGCCAAATACCAATTATTAGGATCAATCATTGCTTAGATAAAGTGGAAGTATTAATATATCAATGGACATGGGTTGCTATTTTTTTAATTACCCCATTGAGGGCCTGAGGGTATGTGGTTAAAGTAGCCATGCTCAGCCTTGTACTAGTATTACATATCTTGTTCTGTTTGAAATTTATTTATTTGTGAGCTGTTACAGTAATATTTTGTATTTCTCTCTCCCTCCCACTGTCGTTTGCCTGTTTCCACCTTGCAGGATCAGTATGGTAACTACGTCATCCAGCATGTTTTAGAGCATGGACGTCCAGAAGACAAGAGCAAGATAGTGGCGGAGGTCAGAGGGAAGGTTCTGGCTCTGAGTCAGCATAAATTTGCAAGGTCTGTTAATCTAAGAAAATTATATTCTATAGATGAAACATTATGATTTCATATCATGATTATAGTGACCAAAAACATTTTAAAATGCTTCAACGTGGCTTAATGTACTAAGACCAAATTTGAAGGACCAAATTCAATTTGCACCTTATTAATAAAGCATACTATGTACAGAAAAGCAGTAGAGCCCAGAATTTGCATGGAATGCGCAAAGATTCACATTGAGCATCTTTTTGTTATACCACTGTCTTTGTCCATTTAGCCACATTAAGCGTTTTAATTATAACGATTTTGCCCATATATGGCTATTATACATCTTATTGATGTTGCAGAGTGTGGTCTTTTATTATCACCATCTTACTGCGTAAAGTCACATTAAGCCCAAATTTTCTTTATGGAGGTTTATATTTGGGAGAAAATCCTTCATTTTCGTCTTTCAACTTGGAATATTTTATTCTGTGTGTTATAATGAAGGCTTTGTGAAACTGATCAACTTTCCCAGTTCATTTAGATTTGACAGGGTTCCCACGCTTCTTGAAAGTACTTGAATATCAGACACATGGATTCAATGCCTGGAAAGTACTTGAAAACAAATAAGTCATTGAAAGTGCGACTGACCCGATCAGCATATTTGTGTTTGCACTCAGGGGAGCTTCAAAGGTTTCTAACTTCCAACGTGTTTTTGCAGCGTTATGTATCACAGACATACAGTTGCAATCAAAATTATTAAAACCCCTTGACCTGCAAGACATTTTGCTGTGGAGATAATTTTATGAAATCAATTCAACAAAGGCATCAGTAAAGTATTAGAGAGAGTTTGTTAATACACTTTTGATTGATTCTGAGAATGGAACTTGGATGAATCATGACAAAATTCGAATTGGCTCTAAACATTCATGTTCAAAATTATTCAACCCCCTTTGTGCAGAATCTTTTTTCTTTAAAATCACAAATAAATGCTGTCTGTAAATGTTTAGAAGCTTCTGTCACCTCTCTACTACAGTCTTGGCCCATTCCTCGGCTGAAAAAGCTTCCTGATCACTGATAATCTTTGGTTTTCACATTGCCACTGCTATCTTCAGATTCAACCAGATATTTGCAGTGAGAATTAAGCCTGGAGACTGAACAGGTCACTCAAGTACATTCTATGACTGATCCCTGAACCAAGCAGTAGTACATTTGGATGTGTACTTTGGGATGACTGTCCTGTAGGAAAGTCCAGCTGATCATCAGCTTCAGTCTTTGCACCAAAGGCATCACAATTCTTGTCAAAATGGCCTGATACTTCAAAGAATCCATGATGTCCTTCATACAGTCATGATTTCCACTTCCTTCTACAGTAAAGAAACCCCATAACCGGACTGATCCACCTCCAATGTTGAGGATGGAGATGGTGCTCTTCTTATGAGCTCAACCTTTTTTGCAGCAGACATACCGCTGATCCGTGGGTCCAAAAATTCCAGTTTGGTCTCATTACACAATAAAAGATTATTGCAGAGCTCCACATGTCTACACAAATGAATTTTATCAAGTTCAAGTTGGCCTTTTGTTCTTCTTGATCAAGAGTGGTATTCTGCAAGATGTCTCAACATGAAGGTCATACTTGTCTAGTGTTCTTCTTACACACGGCATTGAAATGGTTTTCTTCCTTTCATCGGGTCATCTTGCAAGTCTTTGGCTGTACCTTGCAGGTTTTTCTCTGTTGCTCTGATTAAACATTTTATGATATTGTGCTTTTTCTTCAACACCCTCAAAGGTTTTCTGGTAAACCACTTTAAGCTAAGGAATAAGGCTGAGAGCTGTGTCTCTAGAAACTTTCAATGTCTTGGAAATCTTCATACAGCCTTAGCCTTTTTAAAGTAATACAATATTTATTCTCTTTAGCTTTTTTGAGATCTCGGTTGACAATTTTTGCTACTAAACTTCAACACATGCATGGGCTAACTGTATGTATGTGTAACAGCTCAAGATAATTCTGTTTTCAATAGTTTCTGAAGGTTTAATTGTGTTTTGAGACTGTTTTATTCCCCACCATGCAAATAAGTGATTTAAAAACAGCAACGTTGAATAGGGGTTGAATAATTGAGAGCAGTATTATAAAAAAAAAAAAAATCATATAACTCAAAAATATTAAACTTTTAATATGCCAGTGAACTGTTATAGATGCATTTTATTTATTTATTTTTAATCCTGGATCTTCAGAAAAGCTTGTATTTGTAAAGTACTGCAGTCTCTGAGGGGTTGAGTAATTTTGATTGCAACCGTATCTATTGATTCCTTGAACCCGATGTTACCGTATTTTTCGGACTATACGTCGCACCTGAGTATAAGTCGCATCAGTCCAAAAATACGTCATGATGAGGAAAAAAACATACAAGTCGCACTGGACTATAAGTTGCATTTATTTAGAACCGAGCACCAAGAGAAAACAGTACGCCCTCTCGCGGCTGTAGACGGTAATGTTTTCTCTTGGTTCATGTCTCTTAGTTCATTTCTCTCGGTTCATGTCAAATTTATTTTGATAAATAAGTCACACCTGACTATAAGTTGCAGGAACAGCCAAACTATGAAAAAAAAGTGTGACTTATAGTCTGGAAACTACGGTAATCAGAATCCACTCACTGCTCAAGTTTTGTTCAGTGCTTAGTTTTGCGAGCTCACAAATACTCTCATTATAACCAAGTCTAAACGGTATAAATAAGAGATTCATTGTGCAGTGTAGGGAGCTTCGTCAGTTATAATTGAACTTTGTGAGATTGCGATGAACTAAGCTGGGGTGCGTTTCCCAAAACCATAGTTGCTAACCTGTTAGCAACTTAGTTGGTTGGCAATGGGAAATTGCATTACAACCAACAGAGTTGCTAACTTAGCAACTATGGTTTTGGGAAACACACCCCTGAATGACAGCTTTTTATGACAGATTTTGCAAATGTGATATTGGCTTAATACAACAGTTCATTATACAATAAATTAATATTAATTGAATTGCATTGTCTGACTATAAAACTATTGCCTGATTTTCCTCTCTTTCATCAACAAAAATAGTTTTTAAACAAAGTCAGAGCTGAGCCGTTGTGTGCATCTAAATCTCTAAGCAGTGTTTCGTTTATGAATAAACAGGGGTTTTTTTTTTTGTTTTTTTTAACTAATCTAATTAAGTTACCCATTCATGAAGTCAGTCACTTGATTTATTCCTGAATAAAACAGTCATTCGAAAGAATCTATTAAATGAATGATTCAGTGATATACTCAATGATTTGCCACCACTTACTGGCAGTTTTACTTAAATTTTTAAAGGATCTTTTCTGTTATTTAATTAGTTTAATATTTCTTTATTCAAAATTTTATTTTTAAAACAGTAACCTCAAAATTAATTTACGAATTTAATTGCATTCATGCCATCTCTGAGCCTCATTTAAATGTCTGATAATACACCTCCAAGCGACTTTTGTTTTCTGCATTTCTGTAGTACAATTTTTTTTTAAATAATTAAATATAACTTAAATATGAATTTGACACAAAAGATGACTGTAATGATAAAAACTTCCTATTCATCCGGGAGGAGGAGGCGGGAACCGGCGCACAATCAAATAACATTTTAATATTCAAAATAAACACAAAACAGCGCACCAGCCCCTCGCAGACGACTGGTGCGCGCAAATAAAAACCAAAACATAAAATGTGGCCAAGGCCTGGTCCTCTCTCGTCCTTCACTATAGTCGCTCCAGTTTTATATCCTTCCATCTCCTACGTGGGACTCGATACCGGCGGTGGGGCGCAGGTGCAGCTCATCTCCAATCACTACACCTGGCCTCACTCCTCGTGCGTCATCACTTCTACACAGCATTAGATCTGGCTTTTGTTCACACAATGCTCATCCCGGGTTGAACCCGTCAATGTTATTAGGTCCCCGACCCGGGTTCAATGCCGGAATCAATCCCCGGACGTGGTTGCTTTCACATAGAAGGCGACCCTGCAATGTTCCGGCCAAACACGGTTTGGAAAATGGATTCATGATGTACTCGCTTATTATATACATTTTTCTACATTTTGAACACAAAGTTACGGACCGCAGCTCTGATTGGTTGTTTATTACCGGTAGCGGATGAATTTCTGCAAATGGCAATAGGACCACTGAGAGGAGCCAGAGGAGCTTGATTTTTTTTCACAGATTATCTGTCTCATATTCTACTGTCAGGACATAATGACAGGTTTAACAAATATGTAAATATTTTTACAAAAGTAACCTACTGCAGTTTTAAGTGTAAGTGAAATGTTAAGTATCGTATTTTCATTTTCTAAGAAAACCCACCCAATCGCTACTCAAAACTATCCCAATCGCGTTACATATATATCATGGTATTGAAGGCGCTTCAACCAGCAGACATGAAAAACAACCCGCAGCAACAGTGTTAAAGTAGCCCAATTCCATGGGAAAACCGCGGACTTTGCTGTATGACTCATTAATGGTTTCATTAATGTATTTTACAACAGTAGAAAGCAATGTGTAACATTTTACCAGACTTAGTCCTACACTTATTCACTTATTTGTTCCTCTCTAAATAATGTTATTTCGACAATTTTTTTTTATAAATTTGCTGCTAAATTATCCACTTACCAAGTTTATGATGGTATTTTTGGCATAGATTATTATACAGTTCCAATCAAAATTACTCAACCCCCTAGAGACTGCAGTACTTTACAAATACAAGCTTTTCTGAAGATCCAGGATAAAATACAAATTTTATCTATAACAGTTCACTGGCATATTAAAAGTGATTGTGAAGTGACATTCAGCCAAGTATGGTGACCCATACTCAGAATTTGTGCTCTGCATTTAACCCATCCGAAATGCACACACACAGAGCAGTGAACACAAACACACACACTGTGAGCACCAGAGATGTATAAAGTACTAGAGAACCATACTTGAGTAAAAGTACAAGTGCTCTATCAAAAAAGTGACTTGAGTAGAAGTAGAAGTGCTCTTTAAGCACCACACTTAAGTAGAAGTACTAAAGTATTCAACATTTTTTGTACTTAAGTATTGCAAGTAGTCTATTTTAAAATTTACGAGTCTATTTCTATTTTAGTTCACGAACGAATCATTCGATGTAACCGGATCTTTTTGAAACAGTTCACCAAATCGAACTGAATCGTTTTAAACAGTTCGCGTCTCCAATACGCATTAATCCACAGATGAATTAAGCTTAACTTGTTTAATGTGTCTGACACTCCCTCTGAGTTAAAACAAACCAATATCCCGGAGTAATTCATTGACTCAAACAGTACACTGACTGAACTGATGTGAAGAGAGAAATGAAGATGAACACCGAGCCGAGCCAGATAATGACTCGTTCACGAGTCAAGAACCGTTTCTGTCAGACGCGTCCGATTCGTGAACTGATGAGCTGATGATACTGCGCATGTGTGATTTAGCGTGAAGCAAACCGACACACAGAGCGTCTGGAACCGAACTGATTCTTTTGGTGATTGATTCTGAACTGATTCTTAATGTTATGAGCCAATGTGCAGTCAACGTCAATGACGCCATTGCATCGAGCGCAAAAGAATCGGTGAACTGTTTTCTTCAACTGGTTTACTGAATCGAACTGTCAGAAAGAACTAACGTTACTGGTCATCCGAAAACCGATGCAACCGGTTCTTGACTCGTGAACGAGTCATTATCTGGCTCGGTTCGGTGTTCATTTCTCTCTTCACAGACAGCAGTTCAGTCAGCATGCGCAGTCTTCTTAATCGCTTGATTCGCTCATTGATGTGCCAGCTTCATCAAACCTGCCATCTACAGTTCTGGCAGTGGTTTGAAATGGAATGATTCGTAACATCATAATTGTAACGAGTAACGATGCAGCACATAAAAAAAATATCGGAGTAAAAGTATTAAACTCAGCGAAAATATGTACCGAAGTAAAAGTGGAAGTAGGAGAAAAAAATAATACTCTAGTAAAGTACAGATACCGCCTTTTAGTACTTAAGTACAGTAGTGAAGTAGTTCTACTTCGTTACTATACATCTCTGGTGAGCACACACCCGGAGCAGTGGGCAGCCATTTATGCTGCGGCGCCCGGGGAGCAGTTGGGGGTTCGATGCCTTGCTCAAGGACACCTAAGTCATGGTATTGAAGGTGGAGAGAGAACTGTACATGCACTCCCCCCACCCACAATTCCGTCCGGCCCGAGACTAGAACTCACAACCCTTCGATTGGGAGTCCAACCCTCTAACCATTAGGCCACGACTTCCCCAAAAGTATTACATTATTGATATAGTCAATAATGTAATACTTTTGAGTTATAAGATTATTTAATAATACTGCTATGTCATAATTATTCAACCCCTCTTCAACATTGCTGTTTTTAAATCACTTATTTGCATGGTGGTGAATAAAACAGTCTCAAAACACAATTAAGCTTTTAGAAACTCTATTAAAAACAGAATTAGCTTGAGCTGTTACACATACAGTAAGCCCACGCATGTTGAAGTTGAGTAACAAAAATGTCAACAGAGATCGCACAAAAGCTAAAGAGAATAAATATCTTAGTACTTTAGAAAGGCTAAGGCTATATGAAGATTTCCAAGACATTGAAAGTTCCTAGAGACACAGCTCTCAGCCTTATTCCTTAGCTTAAAGTGTGTTTTAACAGAAAATCTTTGAGGTTGTGCAAGAAAAAGTACAATATCATAAAATGTTTAATCAGAGCAACTGAGAAAAATCTGCAATGTTAAGCCAAAGACTTGCAAGATGACCCGATGAAAGGAGGAAAACCATTTCAAAGCAGTGTGTAAGAAGATCACTAGACAAGTATTGCCTTTATGTTGAGACATCTTGTAGAATACCACTCTTGATCAAGAAGAACAAAGGACAACTTGAACTTGATAAAATACATTTGTGTAGACTTGAGGAGCTCTGGAGGAATGTTATATGGAGTGATGTGACCAAACTGGAACTTTTTGGAACCATGGATCACCGGTATGTCTGCTGCAAAAAAGGCAAAATTCATAAGCAGAAGAACACAATCTCCATCCTCAAACTTGGAGGTGGATCAGTCCTGTTATGGGGTTTCTTTACTGTAGAAGGAAGTGGAAATCATGACTGTATGAAGGACATTATGGATTCTTTAAAGTGTCAGGCCATTTTGACAAGAATTGTGATGCCTTTGGTGCAAAAACTGAAGCTGATGATCAATGGATTTTCCTGCAGGCCAGTCATACCAAAGTACATCATCCAAATCTACTACTGCTTGGTTCAGGGATCAGTCATTGTTAATTAGGTTTATGGACTGTATAGCTTGGTTCTGACTTAGTTGGGATCATCACGGGGCATCGGTAAGAATGCACAAAAGTCCAAAGTCCAATCACAGTTTTAATAGAAGGATCAAGCCATCAACATACTCAGGGTATTGCATGAACATTAAGGTTGTGTGAGTGTGGTTTCTATAATAAAACAGAAATATAAATAATCAGTTTACAGTAATAAATGATATACATTTTACTCAAAATAATAGATGCGTGAGGATACATGACTATAAAATGTAACAATTGACTATAAATAGACACGTGACTATCGTCTTATAACCATATCTCAATCCAGTGTAATCTTCACAATCCACATAAATATGGCTTAATAACATTTGTAAATTGTAGAGACTAAATTAAACATATGGAGAAATATGAGTCGTTATGATTATTCACGTTATGATTATTCACATATACAGCGTGCATCGGAACACACGTGCAAAGATAATGCACACAGTCTACCGCTAACATTAGCCTCACGGCAATCCAAAAACACTCAACGTCTGAACGTTTCAACCCATAATACAACAAATAGCAATATAACAAAATTAAAGACAGTATGAGTGGAAATTAAACTTACTTTCAAAGTTACGCACACTCATCTATGGCTTGAATACACGCGAGCCCTCCACAGCCTTCAAGCGAAACATAAGTCGCGTCAGACTCTGGGGGCGGGACTAAGTTGCGACTGTCAATCATTCACAATGCACCAATAAGAATTAACCTAGAGCCTTTTCAACAGCCGCCCCAATTTACATTGTAAATTCTACTTAGAAAAGGCTTACGAGTCTTTGTTATTCTCAGGTAGAGGTGGCAACCAGATAAGTTTACTCACTGGTCGGATGTATTTCCGACCCTGCACTTGTACTTCAGCAGTTCTAATTTTCCCATCAGCACCGGGTACTGTGGCTGAGACCTTGCCCACTGGCCAGAGGGCTCGAGGCAATTGGTGATCCACGATCATCACTACTGTCCCGGTCTTTAGATCTTTGCCAGTCTCAGTAATCCACTTTGCACGAGTTTGCAGTTCAGGCAAGTATCTCTTGATGAAGTGGGCCCAAAAATGGCCGGCAAGGACCTGGCTATGTCTCCAGCGTTTTCTGCTTAGTAATTCGGACTCAGGGTATACAATTTGGGGTAAATCATGGTCTGGCCGCCCCAATAACAGGCTGTTTGGTGTGATGGGGTCAACATCTGCTACATCCGATGACACGTAGCCCAGGGGTTTGGAGTTTAACATGCCTTCGATCTCTGTAAGCACTGTGCTAAGCACTTCCTCAGTTACATGTTGGGCTCCAAGGGTAACATTGAGAGCAGATTTTAGAGACCTGATCTCCCTCTCCCATAGTCCACCAAAATGCAAGCTGACTTTGCAGATTGGGTTGCATGGCCGCAAATGCTTCTGATAGTTCCCTTTCTCCTCCCTTGAAGTTGGTTCCCTGGTCAGAATAGAGTTCATGGGGAGTTCCTCTGCGTGCAGTGAATCTGCGTAGGGCCATGAAGAATGAATCAGTATCAATTTTAGGAAGTAAATCAATGTAGACTCCTCTGGTCGTCATACATTTAAATATGATCCCCCACCGTTTCTCATTGCGGTGGCCTACTTTGATTGTATAGGGCCCAAAACAATCAACACCTGTCGAATAAAAAGCTGGGCGGTAGAGACGGAGTCGGGCTGGTGGTAAATCAGCCATTTTTGGCACTTCAGGCTTTCCACGCCATTTTTTGCATTCACGACACTGATGTTGGTGCCGCCGTACTGCTTCTCGCCCTCTGATGATCCAGTATTTACGGCGTAACTCAGCAAATACTCTTTCTGGGCCAGGATGATGAAGTTTTTCATCATAATGTTGGATCAGGAGTTGACTGAGTGGGTGTTTGGGATCAATGACAATTGGATGGACAGTATCTGGCCTAAGTAGCTCACTACGTCGCAAACGGCCACCAACTCTTATGAGCCCAGTAGATTGGTCAATCTCTGGTGCAAGTGAGACTAATCTGCTGTTGGAAGGCAAAGATTTACCACATGTTAATGTATCAAGTTCAACTGGGAAACACATAGATTGGGCTTGTTTCAAGAGTGATATCTCAGCAGCTACGTAGAGTCTTGGGTGGATAAATCTCTTGTCTGATTGGCTTTTTTTAATTGTTTCTGTGCTTCATGTTCCACCAATTGATCAAAACTGTGGTATGATGAGAATTCTTTAATGATGTCGGAGAAATCTACTGTGGTCAGGCTGCAGAAAGTGACTTTCTCCTCTTCATCTGTACTGTCTGTGACCAATTCCTCCGTGTCATTAGACCAGGTACTTGGGTCTTGCCACAAAAAATGTGGTCCTTGTTTCCAGTGACTTGGCACTGAGAGTTGGTGAAGTGTTTTACCATGGGTAATGTCATCTGCAGGATTGTTTTCAGACTTCACATATTGCCATGACTGAGAAGCAGTCAGTTCCTGAATTTCTGCAATCCTTGTGCCCACAAACACTTTATATCTGCATGAATCTGATTGAATCCAAGATAAAACTGTCTTTGAGTCACTCCATAATGTCACCTGTTGAATGTTCAGGGTGAGTTCCTTTTCCAGAAGTCTTGCCAATTGGGCCCCGCTAAGTGCTGCACAGAGTTCTAGCCGAGGAACAGATAACTGCCGCTTTGGTGCCACCCTTGATCTTGCTGTGATAAATGCAACCTCGACTTGGCCTTGAGGACTCTCTGTTCTAAGATACGCCACTGACCCATAAGCATTATTAGAAGCATCGCAGAATATGTGGATGTCTCTTTTGCACACTTTAGAATCCAGTTCTGCACTAGTGTAGCATCGTGGTATAGCAATCTTGTTCAGGTACTGCAATTCTGCTTCCCATTCAAGCCAGGCTTGCAAGAGGTCACTTGGTAGCAATGGGTCATCCCACTCTCGTTTTTTATCCCACAGTCTTTGTATCAGTACTTTGGCTCTAGTTGTGAAGGGAATAATGTAGCCTAGTGGGTCATACTGACTAGCTACGACCTGATAGATATACCTCATTGTTGGAACTTGTGGTTCCTTCAGACGAGCTTTGTAACCAAGTGTGTCTGCTTTGCAGAGCCAATGTAGACCCAAGGTGGATACAGAAACATCCCATTGCTTTTCAGTAAGCCAAAGCTCATTTCGCTCAGATCTGGATTCTTCAGGAAGGTGTGCAACGACAGAAGGAATGTTGCTAGCCCATTGTCTTAACTCGAACCCACCAGAAACTAAAAGAGCTTGAATCTTATTCACCAGTTCAGTCGCTTTGTCAGTAGAAGTTACACTCTGCAGGAAATTGTCCACATAGAAATGGTTTTCTACAGCCACACGTGTCTCTTCCCCTGGAACAGTGTTCTCTTGGACATGTTTTAGGACGGCAAATGTTGCACAGCAGGGGCTGCATGTAGTCCCAAAAGGCAAAACCTGCCATTCATAGACACTGACTGGTGTATCACGCTGCATGTTTCTCCACAGAAATCTGAGAAGTGGTTTATCCTCTGGGAGCAGACGAATCTGGTGAAACATGCCCTTGATATCACTTGTGATGGCAATTGCATGCTCTCTGAATCGGAGTAACACTCCTAGTAAAGTGGAGGTGAGGGTAGGCCCAGCTAGGAGGTACTCATTGAGGTTATGGCCTTGGTACTGAAAGGAACAGTTGTACACCACTCTGTGCTTTCCATTATGGTGTACCATGTGGTGCGGTATGTACCATGATTCAGGGCTGTGATCAACTGCTTCAGCAGCCAGCTTGACAACATAACCAGATTGATCCAGCCTTTCAATTTCCTGGTTATATGCCTCTGCATGTTCAGGACTTTTGCTGAGACGCCTTTCTAATGCTCTGAGGTTGGGGAGAACAGACTCTTTAGGCGCTTTCAATTCGGGCATGTCCCTTTTTCGCAGAAGTGGTGTAGCATAACGAAACACTCCATTTACATTTACCCTTACAGTCTTGGTCTCAAGCAGAGTGATGGCCTCCTGATCACAACGTGAGCGTGTCACCACCTTCTCATTGCGATATGGTAGTATGTCAAGCTGCCAGAGTCTCTCAACATGTTGCAACAGCTCTGATGAGGTGGAAGTCACAGATGTGAAAAGGCATTGATGCTCTGGGATTTGGTGCTGGAGTACATTGGCTGGCCCTTGCAGTGTCCAGCCTAATCTGGTCCTTATAGCAGCTGGCCCGCCTGGTGGGCCAAAGTGAACTGGCTCCATGGGGATGATTAAATGGTGATGATCAGAGCCTATAAGTAACAATGGCTGAACCTGAGAAAAGGCATGAAGAGGCAGCCCTTTGAGATGCTGGTATTTCCTTTGCAGAAGGGTAACTGGATGTGAATGCTTGGCCAAGCCGAAATTCTCAGCTGTAAAGGCACCAGTTATCTTGAAACTTTTGCTTGGCTGAAATGCTGGGGACAGAGTGAAAGATACTTTTGCACCTTGTATGACTTGGGTGTCATGTCGAACTGTTCTCAAAGAGAGGGTTTCAGTCTGTCCATTAAGTTTAAGCTGCTGTGCTGCACCATGAAGCAGGATTGTACGTTCAGAGCCATCGTCCAAAATAGCATAAGTCATAATTGAATTCTTGCCATTACGCAACAGCACTTTACAAATTTTCAGAAGGACTTGGCTGCCACCTGCTGGACGATCTAGGTATAGCATCTGACACTCTTGGGATCTTTCATGGTTGTGCTTCATCTCTGTTGATTTGCTGTTGATGTCATGCAAAACAGTTAGATGTTTGCCATTGCAAGTTTTACATGTGGCTTTCAATCTGCACTGGGTTGCCTGATGTTTCCGTCCACACCTCCAACATCTCTTATTTGACTTAATCCAGTTAGTTTTGAGCTCACTGGTTAGCTGTGTGAAGTTATTGCACTGGTTAAGATAGTGGTGATTATTGTCACAGTAATGACAGTACACAATTTTGCCAGGGTTTTGAAATTCTGATGATTTTGCAGCTGGAGGGTCTGCTGACTGATCCACACCATGCAAAATGGCTGTTGTCTGAAAAGTGTGCTTACGCTGTCGCGGAGCTTCTTTGTGCTGACTAATTTGTCCCCTCATTTCACTAGTATTGAGTTTACAGTCAGTGGGCTGCACCTGCAGCTCAAACTCAAGCCAGTGTGAAAAGTCGAGCAGGTTTGGAATTGGGTTTCTGAGGGGGTGAACATACCTCTTGAAGTTAGCCTTGAGATCATGAGGGAGTTTAGACATGAGTCTTGCCACGTGTGAACCACACTGCAATTCAATAGCTCCCTTCTCATCCAGCTGGTCAAGCATACCCACTAATGCTCGAACTCTGAGGGCAAACTTACGAAAGGCCTGAGTGTCACCACTGCGAATATTTGGTCCGTCCATCAAGTCAGCAATTTTCTGCAACGCCAATTGATGCGGCTGTCCATAATGTTCAGTCAGCGATTGCATTGTTTGGGTGTATGGATAACGAGAGTTGCTGTAGGAATCAGCAATTAAAAGGGCCTCTTCAAATTTCAGATGCTCAAGCAGAATTTGATATTTAAACTGTTCAGTAGCATCGTACGGCAACAAATTGTCAAGAGATATTTTGAGTCTAGCAAACTGTCGTGGGTCTTCCACTGTGAAATCTGGTATTGAAGGGCTCGGACCTCTGTAAATGCTCTCTCTGGTGGGAGGAGAATGAGTGCGCGGAACGAAGTCTCTAGGATGATAATGTTGTCTTGGGTGGTAATCAATTTGTTCTCTGAATCTGAAGTCAGCTGCAGGGGAAGGATCACGTATTTGTGGCTTTGGTGGGATATGTCTTTGGTCATGTGCATAGCTTGTGCTTTGTGCAGCGTGTACACTCATCTTGTGCTGAGATTGCAATGTACATGGATTTGGTGAATTTGGTTGATATCGCACATGCCTGTTCTTTGATGTGGGCTGCAGTTTCATTTCTGAAAGTTCACCTGACAAATTAATTTCACAGTCTCGCTCCTCATCTTCTGACTCTTCCTTTCCATCATCCATAACTGGTTTTCCAGTCTCTTTAGAAATCTGATCACTCATTTGAGCTACTGCTACCTTGCTTAGACGTGGAGTTGGGACAGGAGAAGGTTTCTTTGCTGCCTTTGTCGATGAGTGAGTGCGAGGAAAAGGCACAGGACACTGTGATGAGTCTGTTTCCTCCCTTTCAGAGGTGTGTTGCAGGTCCTCAATGGTTTTATGCAGGCGTCTGTTCTCTTCTCGTAGCTGCCAAATCACTGTTTGAGCATCTTGTGGTTCATACTGATCTCCAGTATCATCAGTAACATCACCGCGGTGAGTAGCATGCCAACTGGTGAAGGGTGTCATCCCGACAGCACCCTCATTTCCTGACTCCCAGCTGTGGCGCTGTGTTTGCCTGGAAGTAGGTGAATATGTATGTTGGAAGCCTCTGTAATCCACCTCATAATCTTCCAAGTGGCGTGGGGGGTGTGATGATCGTTTACTACGGACTTGAGGCTCATACTGTGACTCTGAATGGGCTTTGGACATCTTAACCTGTGGCAATCACCGATCCGGCTCCATGGACCAATGTTAATTAGGTTTATGGACTGTATTGCTTGGTTCTGACTTAGTTGGGATCATCACGGGGCATCGGTAAGAATGCACAAAAGTCCAAAGTCCAATCACAGTTTTAATAGAAGGATCAAGCCATCAACATACTCAGGGTATTGCATGAACATTAAGGTTGTGTGAGTGTGGTTTCTATAATTAAACAGAAATATAAATAATCAGTTTACAGTAATAAATGATATACATTTTACTCAAAATAATAGATGCGTGAGGATACATGACTATAAAATGTAACAATTGACTATAAATAGACACGTGACTATCGTCTTATAACCATATCTCAATCCAGTGTAATCTTCACAATCCACATAAATATGGCTTAATAACATTTGTAAATTGTAGAGACTAAATTAAACATATGGAGAAATATGAGTCGTTATGATTATTCACATATACAGCGTGCATCGGAACACACGTGCAAAGATAATGCACACAGTCTACCGCTAACATTAGCCTCACGGCAATCCAAAAACACTCAACGTCTGAACGTTTCAACCCATAATACAACAAATAGCCATATAACAAGATTAAAGACAGTATGAGTGGAAATTAAACTTACTTTCAAAGTTACGCACACTCATCTATGGCTTGAATACACGCGAGCCCTCCACAGCCTTCAAGCGAAACATAAGTTGCGTCAGACTCTGGGGGCGGGACTAAGTTGCGACTGTCAATCATTCACAACGCACCAATAAGAATTAACCTAGAGCCTTTTCAACAGTCATAGAATGTACTTGAGTGACCTGTTCAGTCTCCAGGCTTAATTCTCATTGCAAATATCTGGTTGAATTTGAAGAAAGCAGTGGCAATGTGAAAACCAAAGATTATCAGTGATCTGAAACCTTTTTCAGTGGGCCAAAACTGTAGTAGGGAGGTGACAGAAGCTTCTAAACACTTACAGACAGTGTTTATTGGAGATTTTAAAGAATAAAAGATTCTGCACAAAGGGGGTTGAATAATTTTGAACATGAATGTTTAGAGCCAATTCGAATTTTATCATGATTCATCAATGTTCCATTCTCAGAATCACTCAAAAGTGTATTAACAAACTTTATCTAATACTTTACTGATGCCTTTGTTAAATTTATTTCATAAAATGTTATCCTCCACAGCAAATTGTCTTGCAAGTCAAGGGGGTTGAATAATTTTGATTGCAACTGTATATTATTTTCATTTATTTTTCATTAAAATGAAGTTGTCTATTTAGTAGTACACAAAACACACACGCTACTTTTAGCCTTGAATCTGGTTGAGAGAAGAGCACTATTATCATTACTTTATGAAAAGAAACAGCCTTATCAGTTTAAAGGTATCCACATAATATCTATGTTAAATCCATGTAATACTGTTTGTTTGTATATATAGGAGCCTATGAAATCAGTTTTTTTCTTTTTCAAATTCCATTTTTTTCTTTTCTCAACTCCTTACTCCATGTCTAATTAATTAAAATCATAACACCTACATTTTCACAACAATTAAAAGTTGAGCAAAAATGATATATTTAGGGCCCTATGAAATGTTTTATTTATTCTACACCATATGTTTTGTTACTTAATTCTGTGTTTTAGCAGGTCTAATTATTTAATTGCATAAAAACTTAATTCAAATTTTTTTCTTAAAATAGCCTTATTTTTTTTTTTTTTTCAGAAATTCTGTTGTAAATTGATTTCATAATGTTATCCTCCACAGCAAATTGTCTTGCAAGTCAAGGGAGTTGAATAATTTTGATTGCAACTGTATATTATTTTCATTCATTTTTCATTAAAATGAAGTTGTCTATTTAGTTGTCTAATGAAGTTGTCTTCATTTTCTCATCAAATGAAGGCATAAAACATTCAGTTAATTTTTCTTTTAATTATTGAAAATCAAGCAAACTTAAAATACTTGTCTTCAAGTTAAACTGGACTTTTCTTTTGACGGGTTACCGTAAATACCATTGCAGTTCCTTGTATGTGATGTGACAATAGTTTTACTCAAATCAAATGGTCAAATGCTCATGAAGTGACTCTCAGTGCAGTTCTGGCGATGTTGTTCATATGTTTACGTCCTCATTTATTGAGACTGCAGATGCTGAAATAACAGTGAGCGTCACGCGCACTTATGTGTGTAATAAATGGTCACATATCTGTGCTATTCATTAACACAGACACGCATAACATGCAGGATTCATGTTTAAATAGACTTTTCTGGCTTAATATTTACAGATATTAGTCCATATCACGATTTGATGCAAGTGCAGTGAACTACTTCTGATTAATAAAAAATTGGAAAAATTGTGTGACATTCCACTTATGAGTGGATTCCGCCCACATTTTCTGCATCGCGAAAATCATAGGGCCCTCTATGATGGCCCTCTCTCTCTCTCTCTCTCTCTCTCTCTCTCTCTCTCTCTCTCTCTCTCTCTATATATATATATATATATATATATAATATTATTATTGTTATTATTATTGTTTAATTCATAGGTAATAACCAACAAAATGTATATTATAATTTGACCATTGAACTAGTTGTCCCTGGTTTCCTTAAAGAAGTTTGACCGGAAATTTGGCCATCTTAGTTTACCATCCAACCGGTAATAGTTTAAACCCTTTTTTTTTTTTTTTTGTCAAGAGACCATTTTCTTTGTAAAAATTTTATATTGAAATATTAATTATATAAATAATATGAATAGTACAGTGTTTACAATTTATCTAGAATTTTTTTCTATAAGAAATTGTACACCACTAACTCATTCTCAGGACGCTGTTTTATGGTATTACAGTACAGTTTTCATTTTCAATCAGCAAAATCTAGGAGAGGTAATAAGAGTAAAAACCACTCAAAATGTGTTATTTAAGTATAACACTATACTTGACACTTGCCATGTATGGTAACCCGTGCTCTGTGTTTAACCCATCCAAGTTCGCACACACACAGCAGTGAGGAGTGAACACACTGTGGACACACATCCAGAGCAGTGGGCAGCTTATATATCCAGTGCCCGGGGAGCAACTGGGGATTCAGTGTCTTGCCCAAGGGCACTTCAGCCATGGGTATTGAGGGTGGAAGAGAGTGCTATTCATTCACTCCACCCCCACCCCCACCCCCACAACTCCTGCCAGAAACGAGACTTGAACCTGCAACCTTCAGGTTACAAGTCCCAACTCTGTAACCATTAGGGCACAGCTGCCCCAGATTTTTTGCCCCAGTTATTGTGATTCTTTGCAGCTTGTTATTGCATTATGTATTAAATATTTAAGATGTTATGTAAATACCCTATTGTCATCTGAAAACTCAAAACTCCCTTTTTGTTTGTGTGTGTCTCTTGTAGTAATGTTGTTGAGAAGTGTGTGATTCATTCGTCCCGTGCGGAGAGGGCCCTGCTGATCGATGAAGTCTGCTGTCAGAAAGATGGTCCTCACAGTGCCCTCTACACCATGATGAAGGACCAGTATGCAAATTATGTAGTGCAAAGAATGATTGACATGGCGGAACCTGCCCAGCGCAAGATCATCATGCACAAGGTATAAGTACAGAATGCTGTCACACCAGTAAAATAATTGAAGAAAAGATTAAAAACATAATCATCATAAGCAGTATTTTAAACCCGCTGCTGTCAATTTCAGATTCGGCCCCATATTGCAACTCTCCGTAAATACACATACGGAAAACACATCCTGGCTAAGTTGGAGAAGTACTACATGAAGAGTGGATCAGACCTAGGCCCAATTGGGGGCCCCACCAACGGCCTAATGTAAGGGCCTCAGACCCAAACCACACCCCTTTCCCTCAAAACCATGTCTGTTATGGGCACCTCCACCGTGGAGTTCATACCTTTTAGGGGTTTTAACCAAAAAATGAAAAGAAATAGGATTCGCAGAAGAATGCTGAAACGTCTGACCATTTCCTGGTGCAGTGCCCATTATTACCTCCACCACCCCCACTAGAGAGTGCATGGTCTGTAAGTGGTTTCCTGGGTAAAGCACAACACCTTTGTTCATGATGTAATTGATGTAACTGACTATTTCCTTTTGTTTTCTAATAAATATCTTGTACATTTTTTACTTTGTACATTATATGTAGAAAAAAAAAAGTTTGCTGAAAATTAAAAGTTCTTACAATTTACACCAGCAAGTGACTTTTTAAGGCCAAACTGAGTGATCCTTTTTAATTGTTTTTATATCTATACTACTTAATGGCACATTTAAGAAGTGTGCTACATTTAAGCCCTATTTTAGCCCGATGGTACACATGCCAGAACCAGTAAAAATAATGAACCAGTCAGCTTAATCTTAAAAAAAAAACAAACAAAAAAAAACTTTTTTTGTAGATGACCATTTCTGTCTGCCATGCTATTGAGTCAGTAGTGTTAAGATATTCTCAACCAATCATAGAGCTTTGCTGCCTTTAAATGGGAGTTGTATCATTCAGAAGTGGTTTGACATGTTTGCAATTGCCTTGCAATTACTTAGAGTAACTGCTCCAATTATTATTTTTCTTTTTATATCTTTTTATTTTAAGTTTAGTTTCACTATACTATATGCCCCACTGACCAAGTCTGTTGCACGCCTTTTGTCTTGGTTCACTATGTTTTGAATAAAGTGTAAGGACACCAGTGCACCTGCCATTTTACACCGCTATGAGTTAGATACCTGGAATTTTTCAATTTTGGGGTGTGTGGGAGGTATTCGAGGCATGCAGGGGGTGGGGGGATTTGGCATGCTGTGACTGGATTTAATGTTTTAATGGAATTATTTTTTTCTTTGTCATCATGTTTGTGGAACATCTGTTGAGTAGTTTTTCTGAACACTGCCCTAGAAATGGTATGGTTGTGTACTGATTATCTCTTTACATTGTAATAGCTTAGGCAAAATGTTTAGCATTTTCATGTACATGTACAAATATTAAATTGTTGCTGTTTTTCGGGTGTGGGAGATGGCGCTTGAGTTTTAGATGATGCTCTCCTGGGCAAAGTGAAGTTGGTAGGCGGCGTTCCTGTCCTTGGTGTCATCCAAGGACGTTTGGCTTTGGAGCAAATAGAACAGAATTGATGTCATGAACGTGAGACACTGCGGGGTAGGATCAAAGGTGTAGATTGAGAATGTGCAAGAGTATACTTTTCAGAGAATGAACGTGGGGCTGCCATCATTTTCTGAATAATTTTTCTGTATGGCTAATATATTAATTGCTTTGCTTCATATGAATAAATGTAGAATACATGTAGTATATGTGGAGTTAAGTGTTAGCTTATTAGTTAAATAGAAGGAAAAAATCTAGTTGTGATGTTGAACAGGCCTTGTTAAATTACGTAGTGATTTGCTTTTATTTTGTCTGTACAGATGTACATTTGTAAACGTTAACGCTGTAAATGGAATGTCTTTTACACTTTTTGGGGAAGAAAAATCAAAAATGTGCATTTTGATGTGTGAATATTCATCACTCCTTTCCCTTTGAATATAATGTATACAGTTTTCTTTGAACAAGTGTTATTTTAAAGAAAAACTTTTTTATGCATCACAATCTCAAGATGGTTTTGTTTTTAATCAGTTCATGGAAATGGTCAGCCTCTTTATGTACCTGGAACAGCGACACCTGTTAACAGTCATTTTGACATGGCAGTTGAATAAAATAACTACAAATTAATGAATTTAAAAAAATTTAAAAAAATAAAAAAAAACCTTGGGGCTGTCTTTGGTTCTACCTGCTACCATGGAAATTTCCCAGGAAAGGACAATAATTATTTTTGTATAAAGGGGTGCTGTATTTTGGAGCAGCCACTAACTTGTAAGCAAAATAATTGTAAGATATTGTCAATTATATAAATATGAACATATGATTTTTGTCACACTGTCAAAGTCATGTACATTTTCAGGTGGCCTTATGTACATTTCCAGATGTTAGATGAGAAAATAACTTTTTTGTTGTTTTTTTTTTTTTTGGAAGCAGAATTGTGACTGTATGATTAAACTGTTCTTCTAACATTTGAATGTGTCTTTAGCTTTTATTCACTCTTAATACATTGCACTCACTGCACACTCATTGACAGCTGAAAGGAATGTTCCTGGTTAAATATTTTTAATTTAAATGCTTGTGGCCTGCTGTCAATTATCTCAAATTAGTTTAATTTGACTTATTAAATATTTAACATACAAAATGTTAAAAATCCTGCAGAAACCCTGATTAAAGCTCAAATTTAAGACCTGCACAAATAAAATGATTACCATATGAGCGATGTTGGGCAATGTCTATAGTACCATATTAAACTGTAAAATGCATAATTCAGACACCAGTTTTCACAAAAACAAAACATTTTATGAAATGCTAAACTTCACATTTCAACCTGAAATGTTCTGTTTGCTGCTTTTTGCACATGTAAAATTAATTCCCAGGAAACAGATGGTCGTATTTTTTAATTCAATTCTAATTTAAAATAATCTTGTCGGTTAATCGTTAATAATCTGTTAATGAGCGTAGATTGTCATTTTAAAAAACCAAAATGAACTTCTAACTTATGAAAACTAGTGAAAAGTTATTGATGATTTCATTTAATTTTTTCCCCCAGAAAAGGCGTTATTTTGCTGCGTTTTTATCCTAAGTCATTGGTCTTTAAATACATACAGTCAGGTTATTGAAATGAAAGTTTTAGTGATTGCTGAAAATATATATTTTTTGACTTGAGAGTTATTAATACATAATTCATGTCATTTGATCATAAAATGTAACATTGCGTCCATAAATTATTTTGTTTAAAAGATCTGACTGAGAAAACATGACTTCACAGTTTCAGCTAACAAATTAAATGACATTTGATAAATGGTATGGTCATATACAAATATGAACATGAAGGTTTTTTTGTTTTGTTTTTTTGAGAAAGAACAGGTAGATCACTGAAAATATCAATCGATATAAGAAAACAAATGAAATAAAAAATGACAGAATGAAATTATCTCACATAACAAATTTTTGTAGGCTGAATTAGTGCTAACATATATCATGTCATTATAGCAGTTTCATCAAGATTATTTGTCTGTTGTATCACTGTGTCAGTCTGAGAGCGCTGTCGTGAATTGTCTTCCAGCCAGTGTAAAGATCTCTTTGAGAGCCCTTTAAGTCCTGAAACTCTCCTCCTGTTGTCATAGTAACTTACTGTAGAGCCTCATTATATATATATATATATATATATATATATATATATATATATATATATATATATATACAGTATTGTTCAAAATAATAGCAGTACAATGTGACTAACCAGAATAATCAAGGTTTTTCGTATATTTTTTTATTGCTACGTGGCAAACAAGTTACCAGTAGGTTCAGTAGATTCTCAGAAAACAAATGAGACCCAGCATTCATGATATGCACGCTCTTAAGGCTGTGCAATTTGGCAATTAGTTGAATTAGTTGAAAGGGGTGTGTTCAAAAAAATAGCAGTGTGGCATTCAATCACTGAGGTCATCAATTTTGTGAAGAAACAGGTGTGAATCAGGTGGCCCCTATTTAAGGATGAAGCCAACACTTGTTGAACATGCATTTGAAAGCTGAGGAAAATGGGTCGTTCAAGACATTGTTCAGAAGAACAGCGTACTTTGATTAAAAAGTTGATTAGAGAGGGGAAAACCTATAAAGAGGTGCAAAAAATGATAGGCTTATCAGCTAAAATGATCTCCAGTGCCTTAAAATGGAGAGCAAAACCAGAGAGACGTGGAAGAAAACGGAAGACAACCATCAAAATGGATAGAAGAATAACCAGAATGGCAAAGGCTCAGCAAATGATCACCTCCAGGATGATCAAAGACAGTCTGGAGTTACCTGTAAGTACTGTGACAGTTAGAAGATGTCTGTGTGAAGCTAATCTATTTTCAAGAATCCCCCGCAAAGTCCCTCTGTTAAAAAAAAGGCATGTGCAGAAGAGGTTACAATTTGCCAAAGAACACATCAACTGGCCTAAAGAGAAATGGAGGAACATTTTGTGGACTGATGAGAGTAAAATTGTTCTTTTTGGGTCCAAGGGCCACAGGCAGTTTGTGAGACTACCCCCAAACTCTGAATTCAAGCCACAGTACACAGTGAAGACAGTGAAGCATGGAGGTGCAAGCATCATGATATGGGCATGTTTCTCCTACTATGGTGTTGGGCCTATTTATCGCATACCAGGGATCATGGATCAGTTTGCATATGTTAAAATACTTGAAGAGGTCATGTTGCCCTATGCTGAAGAGGACATGCCCTTGAAATGGTTGTTTCAACAAGACAATGACCCAAAACACACTAGTAAACGGGCAAAGTCTTGGTTCCAAACCAACAAAATTAATGTTATGGAGTGGCCAGCCCAATCTCCAGACCTTAATCCAATTGAGAACTTGTGGGGTGATATCAAAAATGCTGTTTCTGAAGCAAAACCAAGAAATGTGAATGAATTGTGGAATGTTGTTAAAGAATCATGGAGTGGAATAACAGCTGAGAGGTGCCACAAGTTGGTTGACTCCATGCCACACAGATGTCAAGCAGTTTTAAAAAACTGTGGTCATACAACTAAATATTAGTTTAGTGATTCACAGGATTGCTTAATCCCAGAAAAAAAAAAGTTTGTACAAAATAGTTTTGAGTTTGTACAGTCAAAGGTAGACACTGCTATTTTTTTGAACACACCCCTTTCAACTAATTGCCCAATTGCACAGCCTTAAGAGCGTGCATATCATGAATGCTGGGTCTTGTTTGTTTTCTGACAATCTACTGAACCTACTGGTAACTTGTTTGCCACGTAGCAATAAAAAATATACTAAAAACCTTGATTATTCTGGTTAGTCACATTGTACTGCTATTATTTTGAACAATACTGTATATATACATGAATTAGATTTTTGGACATCATTCATTTTCAAATTATATGTCTTCAAATGTGTTAAAGAGCCAGTAAGATGAAAATTCTAAGCTTCCTATCACTGTTTATAAGTCCTGTACATTAGGTTTAAATCCATCCAAGGTTAAAAAACATTGTCATTTTGTCAAAATATCATTTTAAAATTACCTCAATTCTCAAAGATCCCCAAACGGTTCGTGCAAAGCTGTTCAAAAGATTCAGTTTCCTTAAACCCCACCTTTCGGTTGCATACTGTGTTCTGATTGGTCAACTGACATAGTTTTGATTGGTTGTTCTGCACACAACTTCACGGTAAACCATGCGTTAGCATCTGTTTGGGGTGAATTATGTCTTATTCCTCTTACCGCGAAGCAAACAGTAAAATAAAAAACTTGAACAGTCTCGCTGCTTTTTCTTCTGTGTGGGTGTATTCAAGCCGAGCGCTTCATTTTGAATCTGAATAGCGCGTTCAACGCGGGGGTGTGGTCACAATAGATATAACGAAGGGAGACATGAAAAACAGACATCGCGTTGTTTTCAAATGGATTACTTTATCACAGAATATCTGTTTACAGCAGCACTTGTTTAGTTTTAAAGTATACATGTCAAGCTTTCTATATATATCTCTCTCATGTCTCTTCGTTGAGTATTCACAGAGTTACACTTCATTTTAATGACGTTTTTGTAAATGAAGATCAGCGCAGACAGGCTGCAGACAGCACACATACTGATAAGACGCTCGGGAGAGAACAAACACATAACTTCATAATCATACTTCGCGTTGTGATTCGGAGATGCTCGTTGGTCTAAATAAAGTTGGTAATGAACCCTCTTTTATGGCCAAACGCTTTGAAAATCCCGCCTTGTACTCACCGAGATTAGAAAAGCAGTCATCAGTGAAATGTTGTGAACACAACAAGGATTTGTTGTACTGCTCAAGACGGTAGGCGGAGATTATTATTATTAAGTGTTCCTAGTGAAGTACATAGAGATGGGCAAAATATTTGAAATCTATAACGACTCGTTTCAGCGATTCAGAGTCGACTCCTTACTTTAGAAGCCAATAACTTTATAAATCGTGTACTTTTTGGTTTAATTACTTTGCACATTGTTTACACTGATGGACAGCTACATCATACACATTTTTATTTAAGAAACTTGTCCATCAAAAAATTATAGTCCTTATTTTTTATTCATTTGTCTGAAACAGTGGTTCACAATCTGTTTCCGAGTTTGCAGGAGGGCGTGATATCTTATGTTTTCTTATGCGTGAGGTCAAAAAAAGCTTCATAGATATTTAGAACAATTCAAAGGTAGTTTCCATTTCCTGATAATTACTTCCTTTGATTCAGTATGTATTCTCTCAGCTTGCCAATCATATAAACACACATTTCACATAACATAAATATTTTTATAATGAAAAATGCATTATTATTATTATTATTATTATTATTATTCATTTTAGGAAACAAAGTGAATGACTGTGCATCATCATAACTGTCCATCAGTAAAAAAAAAATATATTTTTTATTAATTTCCCTCTTTAGACAACCCCATAACTCAAGGCACCAAATAAGCTCAAGGGCTCACTGAGGCAGCTGTTTTCTCTCTGACTGTAAATGTGATCAGACTTCCAGGAGGAATGAAATCAAGACATTTGATTATAATTGGAAAATTAGCTTTCGGAGATATACCCAATATAATCCATCAGTTTAGGCGGGTAAATTTGAGCCTACCCAAAACTGCAAGTCCTAGGAAGGTGCACTTAAGTAGGCACTGATAAAATAAATAAATAATAATAATTACATTTTCAATGGAAATAAAATGTGTTAAATAACCATGAATGTGTGACATCACTTGCTCTATCAGTGCAGTGACAAGTGAAACTTAAGTTAGTTTATACATTTGAAAATATATAGTGATAGAGACTCGAACATGTAAGGTCAGATTTTCATTTTTTAAATAGTGCAATCTTTTGATACTACATTTTATTTGTATCACATGATCTGTATACATTAATATTTATTTACAATAATAACTGTTAAACTAAAATTGCTTGTGTGTAAAAAATAAATAATAATAATAATATGAATCACAATAATTCTATAATAATCATAAAATGACTCCGTAAATGGCATTAAAGCTAGACTTCTTCCAAATTTTTTTTTTTTTTTTTTTTTTTTCTTCAGTGACCTTTAATTTGGAGCAAGATAAACTGGAAGAGCACCTTGTGTCAGACATGTGTCACTTCTCTCACATTTGATTGGTCCAACTTCAGTTTGAGATCTCGAACCCAGAACACAACCTGCCCCGGAGCAGGTTAGCCGAGGAATGTAAGTTACTATGGCAGTGAACGCCGCTAAAAGCCAAGCCACTTAACGTGGTACCTAAAACCCAGGATTGGTGCAAACTAACCTGAAACAAACCTGGCTAGTCAGCTATTCTAGCTTCATGGTATAGGCCCCTGAACACCTTGATTTGCTGGTTCAGGTCTGTTTGTTTGGGTCTGGAGCTATAATAATAAAATAAAATAATGTAATGATAATGATAGATTATAATTCTAATATAATAATAATAATAATAATAATTAACTTTCCGGTTTTAAACTCTTTTTAATAGAGACTTTGAGATTTGCATACATACAGACATACATACATACATGCCTATTATAAATGTGTATTTTGTGTGTTCACATCATAGACTGTCAAAAAAAAACAAAAAAAAAAAATCACATATTTGTGATTATCCACTCTAATGTTGCTCCAGAAACCATGAGGAGTATGTTTAAATGCAAGGAGTAAACAGGGTCTTACCAGAAAAAGCCATGCCACGCAAGCTAAAGACAAATAACAAGATAAAAATAAAAATGTAATTAATTTTAAAACTGAGTGAGACAGAGAGTTTAAAGAGAAGACTAGGGGCAGCTTAACCTACACATAGTTAGCTAAGTTTGAGTCTGACAGAACATCTGACTCAATCAAGTAATTTTGCCTCTTGAAATAAATTGACCCATCTTTTGAATTGATATTGCATCAAACGTTTATAAATAATAAATGTTGCATCATTACAATGCAATCAACAACAATAACTTTAGCAGATTATTTAACATACCTCAATTCGTATCACTTCTAGAAGGTCTGCTGCTATCATACATATAGATATTGTCTGCTGTTCTGATATGACTAGGCTCAGATACCAATATACAGCCTCCCCCTATTGGACGCATGAGGAACAACAGAGGCGTAATACTGCTTGGGGCGTATATCTACCGGCTCCAGGTCTGCAGCCTCCACCTACTCATAACGACCCAAAGTAGCTATTCTGATCACTTTTGAATCAAACATCTCAGTGCAAAAGGGAGAGCGCCAAATTTGTCACTTGAAAGTGAAAAAAAGTGTTTGAGATTCATCGCAGCAGATTCAAGCAGCTGTAGTTATGTACTTTGTGTTTGTGTTAGAAAAATATACAAGACATTTCTGAGAAAATGTTCTACAAGTGTGCAACTCTCATTGGATGAATTCACATACTGATTTGTGGATGTGAAAAATTTCTCCACGACTTCCCATTTCTTGATGCGGGTGTGTAAATGCGTTTTGCACCATATTCACTGCAGCAATTGTATCAAAAATGTGAGCATACATATTTCATAATTTGTGATTTGTAGAATAGGATTTGTGCACCTGCAATGAAGAATTTGAGAAGGTGTAACTGTTTTGTTGTGTTTGTGGGAGAGAGAAAACATTAAAACATTTCTCTTTGTGACTTCAAATTTACTGATATACATGTGTGACTTTTCTCTACAACTACAAATCGCACTGTCACAGGTGTTCAGTCATTTTGACTCAAAAATACCCTCATAGGGACCGGTATGTGGACAAAATCGGCACTATTAACATTTTGGATCCATATGAAATTCCCAATGAAGATTGGAGCACCGAAGATGACTTGCTGCCACACTTTTGCATTACAGACATCTTCGGCTATCTTGTTTGTTTTGTGTGAGCCTACACCTTAGAACAGTTCCGAAGCTACAAGTCATTTGAGTCTCATGTGCAGTTCACAAATGGATGGGTTCAGGAGCTGCAGATCATAAAGCTGGCAAACAGTATACAGTAATCCGGACAAAGATAAGCTGCACTCCACCTAGCTGTTTGTTTAGTAACCGTTAGTGCTAACAACCATTCACACATTTACTTTTAACTATGTGTTTCACAAGTGAAGTTAATACCTGTCAACCCTCCCGTTTTTTAGCTCTTTTCCCACTGTCTTCCCGTTTTAGTATTCTCCTGTAAAATATCCTGTTAGCCCTTCCATCGGACATTTCAGTCTCTGTACTGTTGTCCTGTTGTCCTGTTGCTAACCCCTTGCCCTCCCAGCGAAACAGATGTTTTCAAAGCATCGTTTTGCTTACTTGAAAGCAACCTTAGCGTGATGTTGGGATATTTAAGAGAGTGTGGTTGTTGTGAGAGCACAATTTCACGCTAATCTGTAAGCAAAATCACATTATACCTAGCTTCAAAACAGTTTTGTAGTACAAATTCTTTTTCTGTCAGCAGAGTGATAGCAACAGAAAGATGAATGTTGAAATTTTCCCATATTTTGGATGGGTAGCCCGGTTAACTTCCCTTATTTTCAATGTTGACTTAAGCTATATTATTATTATTTAGATGTTATGGTATTTGTGGTCGCGCCTCCAAGCAGGAAAGCGGTGGAAAGTTAATCCATTCTCATTTTTTCTCATGGCGTGTTGCGCTATTACACCCCACAATACAGCATGGTTTACCTTGGTAGAAATAGATCATTAATCAAAAAATAGAAATAGATAATTAATCAAATTAAGACACACGGCTGAAAGAGAGTACGTCTAAACACTGCGCCGTAGTCCAAGTAGCAGTAAAGGAGGCCATCAACATGGCGGCCACGCCAAGTAGTGACGTCAAGGAGCCCAAGCCCTATTTATTTATTTTTTTGTGTTCCTGTAGCTCAAGTGGTAGAGAATTGCGATATCAAGCCGAAGGTTGGGGATTCAATTCCCCGGGAACACATGATAGGTAAAAATGTATAGCCTGAATGCACTGTAAATCGCTTTGGATAAAAGCATCTGCTAAATGTATAAATTTAATTTAATAAAATTTTAATATGCCTACTGACATACCATAAAGTAGGGAAAAACACAAGAAAAAAAGTATGTTTGAAAAGCGTAGCATTCATAAAACAGTAGGCGAGAAATCCATGGAAGTCTAACCGCTTCAGCCCAGATTTTGGTTTCATCGATGGACATTTTCAATAACAGGATGCCACGTGAGAGAATACGTCATCATCGAACGTGACGGATGTTTCCCATGTGTTAAAATCACATTTATTGAGCTACAGTAGAGTAAACTGTTTTGTTAAGGTGTAAAGACGCTAGCCAGTAACGTTACAGTATATTTGTAAAAAAAAATTATAAATACACATATATGCACATATACGCCTCCAAAGTGGATTTACGTAAACCCTATACTGTACATCTTAAAGATGATTAAATGTCTATTTAATATGAGACAGGAAAATGTTCTAAGAGAATTGCAGATGAGCAAATCACAACATGAACAGACATGAGTGAGAGATGTATGTGTGCTGTTATATAGAATTCACTACCAACACTGCTTTAGATTAATGTAAGTAATGTAAATAAACAAAACTTACAAAGAGTAAGTAAACCTAAGTTTATAATTTGACCATTAGTACCAATGATAAAATGAGGAACGTGTGTTAAATTAAAATTGAGTTAACACAACATGTAAATGCAGTATGTCAGAGATAAATCACAGAGGTGACTGACTCTTGTCTAGATCTTATAGGGACCGATGAGACACGTGTGTTTATCTGGTGAAGAGAGACTGATGAAGGAATGCTGCCATCAAAGACTCAATTAGTACATTACAGTCATCAATAAAACCTTTTTTAAATCTTAAGTTGTAATTTATTTTAATTAGTGTAATTTCAAAACAGAGTTGTTACAGCAATTTTCTGATTCTTGATTTCTGTACATTTGCTGCAGATCTTTTGTGGTGGAGCAGGTGACAGCAGAAACCATTGTGGAAAAAAAGGAAAACCTGAAACCAAAATGTAATTTTGTTACTTCTAATACAGAAATCAAATTACATTGTTCTGTTAAAATTAATCCTTTTTTATGTTTGTGTGTCTTTGAAGGATCTGTAATGTCTGCAGACTGCTGTGTGCACTGAGGATGGAGAAGACCAAAGCATCATCCAGGAAATGGTCCAGTGTCATGAATAAGACTCTTCCTCACTGCATCTGCCCTTGTTTTCTCATCAGGACCGGATGTTGCTGTGGTCTCTTCATTCTCAGTGAGCCCAGAGCCGGTGAGAGCATCTAGAGAAAGACCAAAAGACACTGAGGATGTGATTTTGGTAAAGCTTGTTCTGCTGGTTTCTGTACATACAACATCAATCAATGAAACCCAAGTTTCAGAAGCTTCAAATACATCATCAAATTATGTCATGAAGAAGCTGAAAGTCAGGCTCAATTGACCAGCAGGAGAGACTTGACCAAAATCACCTTTTGTGTTCAGAGAAAAAAAAAACACACAAAAAACACAAGGATTTAACAGAATGGAGGCTAGTAAATAATGACAGAATTTGTTTAGATGAACTAACCCTTTAAAGCCCCAAATAGAAACCGTATGAAATGTATGCATGCATCAATATTATAGTAGTACCTTGATGAAAAACAACTTTAAGATATAAGCAGCTTTATTGTTGAGCGTTTGTGCCAAAGACATAAAACATTTACAAAAATCACATTTACAGTTATTAATTTGGCAGACACTTTTATCTGAAGTGACTTCGGTGCTCTTATTACAGGAACTCAATCCCTCTGGAGCCACCTGGAGTAAAGACACACCAGTGGTGACACTTGCGGAGATTAATCCAGCAACTTTCTGCTGACCAGTACAGTTCACTACACCACAAAAGTAATGAAGCTTTATCAAATTAGCATGCAATTGTATTAAATTTAATTTAGCAATAGATATAATGCAAATATGCAAATAAATAAATAAATAAATAAATAATAATAATAATAATAATAATAATAATAATAATAATAATAATAATAATAATATAATGTAAATGTTTTACAGGTAGTGGTGCTCATGGAGAGCAGCACACAGATGTTTGGAGCAGACACTGCAGCAGTCAGATTGTCCTGTACATGTTCTCCTGCTCTTGTTCAGAGTTGTGTGGTTCATGATCTTCCTTATCCTCTCTGTGCACTCAGACATGGATAGCCTCGATGTCCCTCTCTCTGACAGCAACAGTGAGGGACGTGTCTGTATGTGGGTTCACTGCCTGTAAACTTTCAAAAACAAAACATTGTTTGAATAAAGCTTTGTTTCATATTTTGTTGACTTGTATTTATTTATTTTGATGTTTAATTGTATTATTCTTTTGCTCATTTATTCATGTTTCCTGTTGTTGTCAGTAAATAAAATGTAGCCTAATTGTTTCATTAACACATGCATTCATTCATTACTTGACTTAATATTTAGATGTATTCATATTGGCTACATTTGTCTAGTGTGAAGTCGTGCATAGCTATGGCATATGAAAAAAAAATTACATATTTTAAATATGAAAATATACATATCAAAAATATGTGTTTGTTTTACAAAAAAATACATAATTGTTAGTCACCATGTATCATTATTATTGTTCATAAGTGTTGGGGTGGGCTAGAAATGCTTTCTGGGGTAATCATAATTTCTAAGTATTAGTACTTATATTTTTCAAGTGTAAAATCAACAGTCTTCTTCAAAGGCAAGATCTCCTAGTAGCTGATCGACTTCTCTTTTGTGCAGATATTACAAATATTGCAAACGCTGAGGAAAACCGCACTAAGTAGGGTTGTGGAGTTGCTGATGCTATGAGGTGTTTAATCTTTAAGAATTAAACTGTGGGTCATTTCAGTAGAGTTAAAATATAAAAACTTAACACAAAATGTATTGGGTATACTACAATCACAATAAAAGGGCAGCTCTTTCTTCAACAAGACCACAAAATGAGCAGAATCAAACTTTATTGTCTGCACTAAACTGGGAAATCATAGGTTTCTTGTCGATTGAAGGCTTACCACCCAGTAATGGAAATTCTTCCTCTTTTTACAGATTATGAACCATCCCATCTTCATAATCATGATCAGTGATAGTCACCCTGCCTTCACTGTTCACTGCTTTGCTAACAGCACTTGGTAGTTTTTGTGCAAAATTAGGCAGTTTGTTTTATTGTAATAATGTAAAAAGATATGCCAAAAATATGTACAGTTTTGCTCAATGTGAAAGACCTTTCAGAAGACTAATTTATCCTAATTAACTGAGTTTGGTGCTGAGAGCTCTAATGTTCTGTCCGTTCACAGCTTCATCTTGGCCGGTCACCACAGTCAGTCATATAGATAAAGATGTTATCTATGTTATAACGAAGATGTTGCGCTTGTTATAACGTCATAGATCACATGATAACATATGCGATGGATCGCATTCACACTCAACAAGATTTGGCTGTGGAGTACGCACTGTTTTATTGCTCGTTAAGTAAGTACATATTGATTTTGGAGGCAGCCTAAGAGTATATTAAGTCATGTGACCTACATACCTGCACATAGGAATCTTGGATTTATTAGACACACTAGTTGTGTGCGCTTTTCTTGTAGTGTATTCAGTGTAGTTTATGATGTTTTTGCATTGAATACTTTACTTTCTTTTTGTTTTATAGTTTAGGGGTTTTGGGATTTAGTTAGTGTGGCGGGGTGAGGAACTACACGACAACCGATGGACAAAGAAAGTCCCCGAAGGGTGGATTTATTAGGTAAAATAGTGCTCTTGGTGAAGGCGGTGCTCTCCTGTGGTGCTTCAAGTCCCTCGTGCTCGCTGTGTTCTCAGTGGTGGATCCCGTGCTGTGCTCTCCTTAGTGGGGCTGACGGTCACACGCTGCTCTCTGTAACAGAGGAGGAAAGGGTTAGCGTCCTTGTTGGGAGACATTCCTCACCACTCTGTCTTCCTCCTCTGCTTAAGAAGGCTCCGCTTGATGAGCTGCAGGTGCGGCCGCTCAGCCCGTGATGAGCTCGTGCCGGTGATTCCCGTGTGTTGCCAGGGCGACGCTGACGAGCGCTCGGGACGCATGTCACACTCCCCCCCCCTAAGCGTCGACCTGCGCCTGCGGTACAATGGGGAGATATGGGGAGGGTGGGGAGTGGAGCCTGACAGACCTGCGAAAGCTGCCCCTATCCTGGAGAGACCGTCCGCGTTGGCGTTGGCCGTCCCCGCCCGATGTTGTATGGTGAAGTGGAAGTCCTGGAGCGCAAGGAACCAGCGGGTTGCCCTGGGGTTGGTGTCCTTTGCGCGGGCCATCCACTGCAGTGGCGCATGATCTGTCAGCAGGGTGAACCGGCGTCCGAGGAGGTAATAGCGGAGCTCCAGGACTGCCCACTTGACGGCCAGTGCTTCCTTCTCCACGGCGGCATACCGTTGTTCGGTCGGGGTCAGTTTCCGGCTAATAAAGATCACCGGGTGTTCCTCGCCGTCCTGGACCTGGGAGAGAACGGCTCCCAACCCGGTGTCCGAGGCGTCGGTTTGCACCAGGAAGGGGCAGTTGAAGTCGGGGGCTCGCAGGACTGGCTCTGTGGTGAGGGCTGACTTCACCTGCTGGAACGCCTCTTCCACTTCTAGACTCCAGGCTATCTTCTCCGGTTGCCCCTTCCTGGTCAGATCTGTCAGGGGAGAGGCTAAGGAGGAGAAGTTAGGGATAAAACAACGGTAGTATCCTGCCAACCCCAAAAAGGCTCGTACCTGGGTCTTGGTAGAGGGCCGCGGTGCCGAGAAGATAGCTGTCACCTTCTTTTCCTGGGGGCGGATGAGGCCACGTCCCACGCAGAAGCCCAGGTACTTGGCTTCGGAGAGAGCCAGGTGACATTTCCGGGGGTTGGCGGTGAGCCCCGCCCGGCGGAGGTCCAGCAGCACCCTCCGGAGCCGCTCTAAATGTTCCCCCCAGGTCTCTGAATGTATGACCACGTCGTCGATGTAGGCCGCGGCGTAGGCCATATGGGGCCTCAGCAGGACATCCATGAGCCTCTGGAATGTGGCGGGGGCCCCGTGCAGGCCGAAGGGAAGGACCCGGTACTGCCAGTGGCCACTGGGGGTCGAGAAGGCTGTCTTAGGCTTGGCATCCTTGGACAGGGGGACTTGCCAATACCCCTTGGTGAGGTCGAGAGTTGATATGAACCGGGCCCTTCCTAGTCGATCCAGGAGCTCATCGACGCGGGGCATGGGATAGCCATCGAATTCAGAGACCTCATTTAGGCGGCGGAAGTCGTTGCAGAACCTTAGGGTGCCGTCGGGCTTCGGGACCATGACGATGGGGCTGGACCATGGACTCCGCGAGGGCTCAATTACCCCTAGCTTCAACATCTCCTGTACCTCTGTCTCGATTGCGTGTCGCCGAGCCTCCGGGACACGATAGGGCCGCTGCCGGACGATGACTCCTGGTGGTGTTCGGATTTCGTGCTGGATGACGGTCGTCCGCCCTGGCAGAGGGGAGAACACATCCGAGAACTGACCGACCAGGTGCTGCAGTTCCGTCTTCTGGGCTGCGGAGAGGTGGGGATCCATGTCCACAACCACGGGAGAGGTGGCGGCGAGGGCCGAGAGCTGGGGCCCGGTCCCCACCCAGCGCTTCAACAGGTTTATATGATAGAGCTGCTCTTCCCTTCAACGACCAGGTTGGCGCACTTTGTAGGTGACGGGTCCCACCCGTTCGGTGACCGTATACGGGCCCTGCCAGCGGGCCAGGAACTTACAGGCTGAGGTGGGGACCAGTACCATGACGTGATCTCCCGGCTGGAACTCCCGGGGTTGGGCAGCCCGATTGAAGAGGCGCTGCTGGTCTTGCTGGGCCTTGGTCAGATGCTCCCGGACCAATGGCATGACCCTGTCGATCCGCTCCCTCATGGCCTTGACGTGCTCGACGGTGGTCCGACATACCGCAGGCTGTTGTTCCCAGGCTTCCCGGGCGACATCTAGGAGCCCTCGGGGTTGGCGGCCGAAGAGGAGCTCGAAGGGCGTGAAGCCGGTGGATGCCTGGGGCACCTCCCGGATCCCGAACAGCACATACGGGATCATCTGGTCCCAGTCGCGTCGGTCCTCGGCCACGACACGCCGCAGCATCTGTTTAAGGGTCTGGTTAAAGCGTTCCACGAGCCCATCGGTTTGTGGGTGGTATACGCTGGTCCGGATCTGTCGGACTTTGAGGAGTTTACAGAGGTCAGCCATGATCCGGGACATGAAAGGGGTGCCCTGGTCGGTCAGGATCTCCGCTGGCAGGCCAACCCGACTACTCAGTAGGAAGAGCTCCTGTGCGATGTTTTTGGCGGTGGCCTTGCGGAGGGGAATGGCCTCTGGGTAGCGGGTGGCATAATCCACGATAACCAGGATGTGTTCATGCCCCCGGGCGGACTTCGGCAGCGGCCCCACCAGGTCCATCCCGATGCGCTCGAAGGGCACCTCAATGATCGGCAGCGGGATCAGCGGGCTAGGGGGAGGAGTATGTGGCGAGGTCCGTTGGCACGTCGGGCACGCTTGGCAGTACCGCTTGACATCCGCCTCCAGTCCTGGCCAGTGGAAGCGGTCCCGGATCCGTTGCACAGTGTTTTGGGCGCCGAGGTGGCCAGCCATCGGGTGGGCGTGGGCGAGTTCCAAGACCGCCGGGACTTTGCTCCGCGGTACCACCAACAGTGTCTTTTCCTCCCCCCTCCACTGGCCGACATAATAGAGCAGGCCGTTTTGGATGATGAAGTGGGGTGTGGGGTGGGGAGCTGGTTGTAGATCCTCTCCTTCCGCCACCCGCACTTGGGACCAGCAATGCTTGAGGCGCTCGTCCCCACGCTGCTCTTTGGCGAGCGTCCCCCCTCCCGCTATCTGCTGGAAGACATCGAAGAACAGGTTAGAGTTTTGGGAGGGGGACTCACCTCCTCGAGGGCTGTCCGACGTCAGCAGCGCGGGGCCTCGTCGAGGGCGCCTTGCTGGACTCCGGCGTCGGCGGTTCCCGGCCGGGCTAGCAGGCTGTGTGCTGGAGGTGAGGAGCTGATCGAACCCCGGCCAATCCCGGCCGAGGAGAACGGGTACCGGTAGGTTCCTTAAGATTGCCACTTCGACGGGCCAGGAACCAGGTGTCGCGGTGATGGTCACTCTCTGGGCCGGCACATGCCTGGTATCCCCGTGCACGCACGTTATCACCAGCCGGGTCCTGGAACCTGTTCGGGGTGGAAGGACAGTCGGTTGTATCAGGCTTACCCCGCTGCCCGAGTCAAGGACGGCGACGAATGGCCGGCCGTTGATGCGCACCCTGGCCCGTGGTGCCTTCGGCGCTGGTCCGTGGACTGAACAGCCTGCTAGCCATGTCCGTCCTGGGGAACGCGGCGGCTCGGTGGGCATTGGCTCGTCCTGGGGGCCGGGAACCGCAGGCCTGCTCACGGGTCGCTGGGTGCCCTCCGGCGAGCGTCGCTCCTGGACCACCCTTCGGGGAAAAGGCGGCGCTCGCTCCCCTGTCTCCCGGTGTTGGGCGGCCTCCGCCAGCTCAATGGCCTCCAGGAGCCCGTCGAGATCGGTGGGGTTCCTCATGCCAGCCGCCTGCCTCAACGCGCGGGGAAGGGCGCGGAGGAGTCGGTCGATCACCACACGCTCAGCTACCTGGTGTGCGGAGGGACCCCCGGTCAACAGCCAATGGTGGGCCAACCGGGAAAGTTCGGCCGCCTGGGCGCGAGCGGGCTGTCGAGCTCGATATTCCCAGTCATGGAACTGCTGCGCCGCACAGATTGGGGAAAGGCCTACTCGGCCCAGGATCTCCTTTTTCACCTCTCCATAGTTCCGGTTTCTCTCGGCCGTCATGGTGAAATACGCCCGCTGCGCTTCCCCGGTCAGCAGCGGTGCGAGGAGGTGGGCCCACTCGTCCTCTGGCCACGCCTCCCGGACTGCGGTGGCCTCAAACATCCGAAGATACATCTCCACGTCGTCATGCGACGTCATTCGTGGCATCAGCTGGACGGCTTGGACACGGGGGTCAGGCAGCGGCGTGCGGTGGGCGGCGGCGCGGAGGGCGACGAGCTCACGTTCGGCGTCTCCTTGACGTGAGGCCATGTGCTCCACTATTTGTTGCTGGCGGATGCTCACCTCGGTGAGGTGTTTGAGCAGTTCTTCCATGCCGGGGGAGGAGCGGCCGCCTGTGAAAACAGAGCAGATACAAATGACAGGGGACAAATGACAGGGGAAAAAGGAAAACAAAAAAAACAAACGGGTGGCTTTAATTGTCTCCTCAGGGGTCGGTTGTCGGTGTCCAGCTCACACTCTTGCCCGCATTCTCCACCAGTGTGGCGGGGTGAGGAACTACACGACAACCGATGGACAAAGAAAGTCCCCGAAGGGTGGATTTATTAGGTAAAATAGTGCTCTTGGTGAAGGCGGTGCTCTCCTGTGGCGCTTCAAGTCCCTCGTGCTCGCTGTGTTCTCAGTGGTGGATCCCGTGCTGTGCTCTCCTTAGTGGGGCTGACGGTCACACGCTGCTCTCTGTAACAGAGGAGGAAAGGGTTAGCGTCCTTGTTGGGAGACATTCCTCACCACTCTGTCTTCCTCCTCTGCTTAAGAAGGCTCCGCTTGATGAGCTGCAGGTGCGGCCGCTCAGCCCGTGATGAGCTCGTGCCGGTGATTCCCGTGTGTTGCCAGGGCGACGCTGACGAGCGCTCGGGACGCATGTCACAGTTAGTTACAGGGATTTTTCTTATATTTTATTTTATGATTTTAGCACAACTTTAACTTCCCTTCTTTTACTTTGTCCCTCCGTTTTTTTTTTTTTTATTTTTCTCAAAATGTTTAGGAAATATATATTTTTTTTAGTTTAAGTTTTTGATATAAATTGACATGTTGAGAAAGGGTGGTGGGAGTTTTGTAGTTTTAGTAGTTTTGGGGAGGTAATCACATTTGTAGTGCACTTTGTTAAGAAATTGTTAAGAGTCCTTTGCTGGAACAGCTTAACTTTTGTAAACTTTTGTACTAAATGTTTTCTTCTGGGAACAGTAGTATAAAACACAAAGCAACTGTGCTAATTTAGAACCCATCCCATCCCACCCCCTGGTAGACTTCAAAATAAAGAAAAAAAGAAAAAGGAAAAATAAAATAAACAATTATAATAATAAATTAGTTAATATTAATACATAAATAACAATAAAATAATTTAACAAAGATATTAGAAAAGATGGCAACATTTAAAACCCATAATTTTGGTTTTACATTAGAACCATGTACAGTATATGAAAAGTTGAGTGTCATCGAGATAATGTCCGACAAAAACAGTCCAGGTTCATCTTTACATTGTAAAGATGCGTCGGCATCTTTTACATTTTACAAAAACTTTAATACTCTACATTGGAGTTTTTGGCTGATGTCGTTCCTGAATTTGATAAGCTCCTGATCTGTGGGGACTTCAATATTCATGTCTGTTGCCCCTTGAATGCTTTTGCTAATGATTTAAAAAATGTGTTAAACTCTTTTGGCTTGGATCTTATTATTTCTCTTGGACTTTCAGTTTCAGGCACAGAAATATTAGAATCAGGTTTTTCAGATCACTTTCCCATTAAATTTGATATGACTGTTCCACAACCTCCTAAACTTGTACTTTCAGTTTCTAAGAGTCGCTGTTTCTTCTTTTTTTTCCTCTAATTTTCCTCTAGTCTTGAGGCAGGATCATGACAGGCCCGTGTTTTGTGTACAAGCACATGTCCTTGTCTTTAGGCCATGTGCTTGTGTTGTCTCGTTTCCTTGCCCCGCCCCCCTTGTTATCCTAGTTTTGTCATTATTGCTTTACCTGTGTCACCCGTCTTGTTATGATTAGTCTCCCTATTTCTACCCCCTTGTGTTCACTGTCCCGTGCGGTTCATTGCTAAACAATGTCTCACTTTGTCGAGTCGTTGTATTACCCGTGAATGTTTACCTGTAGTCAGAGTTCCTGTGTTAAGAGTCTTTTGTTTTTCGTTTCAACCTACTCTTGTTAAATTATCTGTCCTTGCCCTAGTTGTTGTTTTCCCCCTCGTGGGTTTTGTTTTTCCCTTTTGTGATCAATAAACCCTGTGTGTTGTGCATCCTGTCTGCGCTTGAGTTCCTCCTTAACCTCCACGTGACAGTTTCACACCCTCTTCAGCTAGAGAGTTTGCTTCTTTCTTGGGCTCTCAGTTTTATGCCAAGATTGGTATGGTTCTTCCATTGTCTTCAGCTTTCTATTCAAAAACTGTAGAAATTCTAGGCAAATAAACTGGGCCCATGGTTAAATGACAACACAAGAGCCAGAAGGCAACATTGCAGACAAGCTGAAAGGAAGTGGAAGAAGGACAATTTGCAAATTTCTCTGGGAATGTTAAGGGATAGTCTTTTAGAGTATCAGAGGGTAGTAAAGGTGGCAAAGATGGATTATCTGTCATAGTTAACAGCTGTCATGTACCTAAGGTCGTATTTAACACTATAAGCTCTGTTTTAAATCCACATATGTTAGCTTTAACTTCGGCTTCAACCAGTATGTGTGAGAAGTTTTTATGTTACTTTGTTGATAAAGTAGCTTCAGTTAGGCAAAATGCCAGTGTTGATCTTAGTGAGTTTGTACCGGCTGATCCTTTTTACTCAGCTGTCTTTGGGGAATTTAAACTTATCTCTTTGTCGTTGCCCTCTCAGGTTGTACACCACATGAAACCTACCTATTGTAGTTTCGATATTGTTCCTGCCTGGATGCTCAAGGATGTTTTTAGCACTCTTGGGCCGAGTTTACTCACATTTTTTTTTTTTTTTGTCTCAGTTCTGGCTTATTCCTGGATGCATTTAAACATGCCGTGGTCAGACCCCTGCTTAAAAAACAAATCTTGATCCTAATGTTTTGTCGAATTTTAGACCAGTCTCACATCAGTCTTTCATTTCGAAGGTGTTAGAAAAGCTTGTTTTTAATCAGTTACAAGCTTTTCTAAAACATAATTCTCTGTTTGAGAAGTTTCAATCAGGTTTTAGATCACGTCATAGCACCAAATCGGCACTGTTAAGTGTTCAAAATGATATAGCACTATCTGTAGATTCAGGGGATCCTACTGTATTAGTGCTCCTGGATTTAAAGGCAGCATTTGATACAGTGGACCATTCAATTCTTCTTGCAGGTCTTGAGCATTGTGTAGTCATTCAAGGCTCCACACTTAAATGGTTCAGGTGATATTTAACAAATAGGAGTTTCACTGTTACAATGGGAGATAGCTCATCATCATCTGCTCCCCTCTATTGTGGAGTGCCCCAAGGTTCAATTCTGGGCCCCACCCTGTTTTCTTTATATATGTTCCCACTAGGGGCTATAATAAACAATCATGATTTGTCATTTCATTGTTTTGCAGATGATCAGCAGATTTACCTGCCTTTAAAATCAAATTACAGTGTCACATTAAACAGCTTGCAAAATTGCATTAATAAAATTAAGCTGTGGCTTTCTCGCAATTTCCTTACTTTAAGCGAAGATAAAACTGCATTGTCTTCAATACAAGATGTATGGCAGTAAATTCAAATTTAAGTTTGGGAGCTCTGACTCTGTGTGCCAAACTAATTGTCAGGAATTTGGGCGTGACTTTTGATTGCGCCATGAAATTTGATACACAGATTAGCAATGTGGTAAAAATTAGCTTCTTCCAACTTCGTCTGTTGAGTAAAGTTAAGCCTTTTCTTACAAGGCACGATTTGGAAAGAGCTTTACATGCCTTTATTAGGTCAAGGCTTGATCATTGCACTGCTCTTTATTTCGGTCTGAGTCAAACATCTCTTTCCCGTCTGCAACTTGTAAAAAATGCTGCTGCTTGCTTTTTAACCAGTACACCTAGAAGAGCACTAGGGGTGTAACGGTACACAAAAATCACGGTTCAGTACGTACCTCGGTTTTAAAGTCACAGTTCGGTTCATTTTCTGTACAGTAAGGGAAAGAAATGCGAACATTAAACTGGAGGTTGTTTATAACTATAAACCTTTTTTTAACAATTTGTTTACCCTTTTTTAAAATACTTTTAAATAATATATATATATATATATATATATATATATATATATATATATATATATATATATATATATATATATATATATAATAAAAAAAGAATAGGAAATAAAATACTGCTGCAAAGTTCTCCACTAAATAAAATACTCTCAGTCTCAAACCAATATCATATAATAAAATACAATGAAAAATATAAATAAATAACTATGATTACAGTGCAGCATTACCAATCCAAGCTTGTAGGCCTGCTCATATTTAAAAATATATATATAACTTTTCCAAAGTGTAAAGTGCAGTATCAGCAGTTTCAGTTTTTAGACCTGCTCAGATTTCGTTATTGCGTTGGACCGATCTGAATTAAGAGAAAAGGTCTGTTTAAATGCCGACTGGAGCTGCGTTTGAATTACAATCGTTTTTTTCCTAGTTGTAGTGATGTTCACACTCGTGTGATGCCTTTTGATAACCTTAGGCTGGTGACACACTGGCATATTGCACATGTCAAACATAGTCTATTTTGCCGTCAATACTGTTGACGGTGTCCTTTATCAGTAGACTTTATATTTATGTTCAACATGAAGTATACATATTGTTGTCGTGAAGACAAGATCCTGGTCTGTTGGCAGTCTCTCTCTATGTCACCTACAAATGCAGCAGCGCCGCGTCAGGCACGATTCTGGTGTGTAAAGACACAGAAAATGCGAAACAGCCGTCACGCAATTGACACCTAGCAGAAACGCCACGCTCACGCCAGGCAAGCCAGTGTACCACCGGCCTTAGAATCAGTTGCAGGGTTTGATTTGCACTGAACGCGGAGACTTCTGCCACTTAATATCTTAGTTTGGAAACACGAAAATGTATATGCTGCTCCCACAAAATATTGCATTCGGTCATTCGGTACACACGTGCAAAGCCCTGTACAGAAACGGACCGGTACGAATACACGTACCGTTACACCCCTAAAGAGCACACATTACTCCGGTTCTAGCTACTCTCCACTGGCTTCCAGTGCGTTTTAGGATTGATTTTAAGATTTTTTTTTTTTTTAAGCTCTGAATGGTCTAGCCCCTAAGTACCTGTCTGAGCTCTTAACTCTGGGTGGACAAAATCGGCAGTTGCGGTCTTCTGATCAACGCACTTTACAGGTCCAAAGTCGAAGCAGAAACAGTGGGGTGATAGGGCCTTTGCTGTTGCTGGCCCTAAGCTTTGGAACAAGCTCCCCCCTGACATGCATACTGAAACAGACGTTGTACTTTCTAAAGCCAAACTTAAAACTTATATGTTTAAATTGCCATTTTTCCTTTGTCCATTGATGATTTTAAGTATTTATATATAGCTTATTGTTTTATATAATTCTGTTTTCCTTTCCTTTCCTTTTATTCGAATATTGTGTTTTTAATGATGTTTTATTTGTATCTGATGTGAAGCACTTTGGACAACGTGTGGCTGCTGTAAAGTGCTATAGAAATAAAGTTTGATTGATTGTGTGAGGAGGATTCCAACAGTAGACTTGTTAACTTCATGTGTGAGGGAATGTATTAATGCGTGAGTGTGCGAGACTGGTGTGGCTGGTTGGCAGGTTTTTGCTTGGAGGGAGGGGGAAGGAGTGAGGAAAATAAATACTTTTTGTGTGGAACTACATCGTGTCTGTGGCTATTTTCATGGTTGCAGAAGATAGTTTCCAACTATAGAGTACCGCCTAAGCTTGACGAAGCCTGACCATACGAGTGCTGGAAAAATGAAATTAGTATATGGAGACTTGTTACGGACTTGGACAAGAAGAAGCAGGCACTCGCGGTGGTGTTGGGGCTCGAGGGACGAGCCAGAGAGACTGCTTTGGAAATACCCGCGAATGATCTGAATGAAGACGACGGTATAGAAACCTTGCTAGCTAAGCTGGATGCAGTATTCTTGAGAGAAGAAAAAGACCATGCTTATGAAGTGTACTATCATTTAGATTCGATTTCCAGAGACAGCTGGGTGTCCATGATGGACTACATCATAGACTTTGAGCAGAGATACAACCACATGAAGAAATACAATATGACCCTGCATAATGCTGTGTTAGTGTTTAAACTCCTGAACACGGCTTGTCTCAAGGAAAAGAGTAGGCAGCTAGCACTTACAGAGTACACGGATTTGACATTAGCATCCATGAAGTCAGCGCTGAAGCGGTTTTTCGGAGGAAAAACCAGTGGAGCAAGCTGCGTCAGCGAGACTCAAGATGCGCCGTTTTTCACGGAGCAGAGGCCACCAGATAAATTCAGACGGAACAACGGCCCATCACAGAGCAGACAGTGGCAGCCACAGCAAGGTACAAACCCACTCGACAAATATGGTAAGCAAACAAAATGTGTAATTTCTAAGAGCACGTACCATTGGGACAAAGACTGTCCTCATCTGAGAAATAAAGTAAAGCTAGCAAAAGATGAAAATGTCGAAGAGTGTAACATTACACTGATTACAAAAGTCATGACGCACTCCAAGATCTTCCTAACTGAATCATTTGGATCAGCTATCATTGACACTGCATGCACACATACTGTTTGTGGTAAAAAAGTGGCTGGATAGTTACATGAAAGACCTGAGCCAAAGCCAAATATACAAACTGATGCAAACAGACTCTTCAAGCTGCAGACCTTTCAGGTTTGGTGATGGTCAGGTCAACAGAAAGGTGAAGCTTCCCGCTAAAATCGGACCAACAAAATGTCACATTGAAATGGAAGTTGTTCCTGTTGATGTTCCTTTACTGCTGAGCAAAATGGCTCTAAAGAAAGCAGGAACTCTTTAGACATGGAGAATGACAGAGGTTCATGTTCAAGCAACCAGTGCCTCTTGAGATCATTAGTTTGGGACACTATTGTGTTGACATTAGAGATGGTAATACTGAAGCGTACACCAATGAAAGTGAAGTCCTTGTCGTCACAGCAGAGATGTCTACAAAAGAGTTTGGCCATGCCTCTGCAGCCCGGCTGCAAGAGATAATACGTGACTGTCAGGTATGTCAAAGATATAGCAGGACCAAGCCCAGGCCTACTGTTGGTTTGCCTTTAGCCTCAGAATACAATGACATGGTGGCAATGGATCTAAATGAGCTGGAACCTGGCGTATAGTACCGCCACATCATGGACCACTTCACACACTTCAGCGCTGGAAACATTGTGAGAACAAAGAAAGCCGTGGAGAATGAACTTCTTCATTCATTCATGGTGCCCCTAAACGAATATACACTGACAATGGCATACAGTCCTTGGAGCAACGCGCTGCTGGAGAGACACAACATGACACTGACTGATATCCTCCTGAAGGTGAAAAGGGAAAACGGGTGTGGCTGGCAAACTGCTCTAGACTGGGCTCTAATGGCCAAAAACAGTATGATCAATATGAATGGTTATAGTTTACACCAGCTTGTATTTGGTCACAGTCCTAATCTTCGCTCCGTTTTGTTTGATAAACTGCCTGCTCTAGAGGGCACTTCTATGAGTACTAGAGTAGGACAGCACCTATAGTCAGCTGCAAATATGTCTTGACCCCAAAAAAATTCTAACAAAACGTTTCTCAGTGGTTTACAGTAGTATCAAATGTACTTAAAAACATACTAAAAGTTTACCAAAGTTTGACTCCAAGAAAGGCCCCGTTTTTCAAAATGGCTGCTGCCAGGTACTTAAAATGACCATTACTCCTTTGTATTCCTCCTAGACCAGAAATATTGGTGCCTGATACATGTTTTTGCCATGTAATATTATAACTAGCATATTTGCATGATAGATAAGTGATTATAAGTCCAATTATATATTAAAGCAATTGATTACAAGCATATTTATGGGGAAAATATGTACAATTTCCCTTAAGTACATGCAGGTACATGTAAAAAGAAAATAGAATATCATGGAAAAGTTATTTATTTTTTGTAATGTAATTTAAAAAAGCAAACCTTCTATATTCTACATTTATTGCACATGCACAAACTGAAATATGTAAAGAGTTTTTTGTTTGAGTTCTGATGGTTGCAACTTACAGCTTCAGTATCTCAAAAAAATTAGAATATTTTCTCAAAGAACAATCAAAAAAAGATTTACAAAACAGAAATGTTCAAGATCTCCAAAGTAGGTTTAATTATGCTATCAATACTTGGTTAGGACTCCTTTTGCAATTACTGTGTGTGGTACTGCAGGTTGCTTTGATGGGGCCTTCAGCTCCTCTGTATTGTTTTTCAGATGTTACTTATTTTCCTCTTCACAATACCCCATAGATCAGGGCTATTCAATTACAAAATCAGTTGGGCCAGATTTTCAAACCAAGAAGGTTAGCTGGGCCAGTTATTTCAGCGGCGAAGCAACTTGTAAAGACACATTTTTAAACCAGCACAAACAAATTTTATTTAATACATGTAATGTTTATTCATTGTTTCTCTTTTAACTTTGGTCAGTTTGCACATCAAAACGTGCATAAAAATACTATAAAAGTTAGGTAGCCCCTAATTTTTCCACTTACAAAAGAAAAAAAAAAAACTGACCTAGGCACCTCTTACCTAGGCCTACCTAGGCAACATATCTCATCTATCTGATCACAAAGTGCATAAAACAAAATAGTGCACAGTAGTAGATAAGCAATAACATTAGGTTTCCTTTTGAAACAAAATAAACATCTTGCTCACATTTGACCCAGGAACATCTCAAAATGCATAAAAAAGTGCACAGTATTCACAACTAACACAACTAACACATGAATTCAAGGTGGACTACTGCACATATTGCACATACTGAGGGAACATATTTTAAATCACCACATTTGTGATTAGGCATGCCTTTGTTACACATCCAGCATTATACTGATGTAGGCTACAGTTAGCCAGCTAATTTAGTGGGAGAAGTGACATTTTTTGTTTTGAACGAGAGCAGTGACTTTAGGCTCATAAGTTGTCAATGCAATCCGAAGGCATTGGTGGAGGGTATGGTCAGTCAGGGAGCAACGAGAGTTGCTTTTTATGGAGTTCATGTGTGAAAAGCTTGACTCACATGTGTAAGTTGAACCAAACATACTGAGCATGACGATCGCTACTTTCTTAATGTTAGGGAACTGATGTACGTTGACATCAGTCCAAAACATTGTAGGCCCGTTAGTGCAAAGCTCCTGTGCCATGGTTACAGATGACCGCATGTCAACAAGTTCGAGTGTGAATTTCCCCCCGTCAGTGGAAGGAACCACTTGCTTTGCTCTGGCGGATAAGTCCCCTTCTATTGCAACAGTGAACGGGTCTCTGACAAAAACGGCCACCTCTGTGGGCAGAACAATTCCATCCAATCGACCAGCAAAGTTCATTTTCAACCTCGTAATAAAATCTGTCATCACATCCGTGATTTGTGCGGGGGATGAGACGCATTTGCGGAGCGTCGGAAAATGCAGCATTCGGCCTGTGTTCAAATCAGTTGCAAAAAGATCCAGTTTAACTGGGAATGCGCGCATCTGTTCCACAAGGTCGATGACAGTTTTGTCTCTGCCTTGTAGTGCCAAATTGAGATCATTCAGGTGTTTGAATATGTCACTCAGAAAGCATGCATCGGCCATGAAGCTGTCGTCCAGTATGCGACTCAAGTGCGCTTCTGCCTTTTTTTGCTTGCTGCTGCGGAGGAAAGTTATGATCTCCTCTCTGAGACCACAGAAACGCTCCAGTGCTTTGCCTTTGGACAGCCACCTCACGTCATTATGCAAAAGCAGGTCGTGTTGCTCAGCAGACATTTCTGACAGCAGTATGCGGAACAAGCGGTGTTGGAGGCTTGATGTGGAGCGAATAAAATTAATTGTAGCCATCACGTTGTCCATGGTCGTTTTTAGCGCCCCACTTAGTTTTGCGCACAACACCGCCTGGTGCACAATGCAGTGTAAGGAGATCAACTGAGGTGCAACAGCGGACCAACGTGCTGCCAAACCATTCACTTTACCTGTCATGGATGGAGCCCCATCTGTCACAAGCATGCACACACGCGTCATATCCAGACCATTGTCTTTAAAAAAAGCAGAAATTTTCCCAAAGAGTATATCGCCCGTTGTGTGTCCTTCTAACGGTAGTAGGCAGAGCAGCTCCCCTCTGAAGCATTTGCTGTCAAAAAAACGGACATATATGCACAACTGAGCAGTATCAGTTTTGTCTGTGGACTCATCTACTGCTATAGACATAGTATCAGCTTTCATCAGGTCTCCTAACAGTGTTTCATACACATCTGCAGACAGAATTTCAACCCTACGAATGTTGGAAGTATCTGACAGGGGTACGTTTTTTATAGCAGATGCTACGCTCGTTTTAATTTTATCGTCATTTATCACCTCATCCACGACGGCCAGCATACAGTCCTTCACTGTTTCAGAGTCTGTGAATGGCCTTTTCTTTTTTGCCAATATCCAGGAAACACGAAGGGATGCTGCGGTAGCTCTCTCTTGGGCTGTGAATGACCGCACCATGGTAGTACTGCTCCGTTTGTAAGATGCAATCAAACTCTGCACTTTTGCTACCCTCTCTTGAGATCCCTCGGGAAAATTGGTGCGGAAAGTCTGGTGTTTCTCATTGTGGTGCCTCCGCACATTGTAATCTTTTAATACTGCAACGCACTCATTACAAATTAAACACATCGGTTTGGCGTTTGGATGTGGCGGTAAAATAAACAAGTATTTGTCAGTCCAGGCAGGGTTAAACTGACGGTTTTCATTGGCAATTTTACGTTTTAGTGTTGAGAAAGACATACTGATTGTAATCTAGGCTACAACCGGCGCGCTCTGCATTGTTTGCGTTGTTGCTAGGCTACGTGGTCTGTACTACAGTATGAATTTACGCAGGGATGCGCGTTTTTGGCGGGACCACGGGCTGGGCCATTTGGAGGTTGCTTCCGGGCCGCATGTGGCCCGCGGGCCGCCAATTGAATAGCCCTGCCATAGATTCTCTGTGAGGTTCAGGTCAGGTGAGTTGGCTGGCCAATCAATCAAGCACAATAATATCATGTTCAGCAAATCACTTGGAAGTGGTTTTGGCACTGTGGGTAGGTTGTGAGGGTTTTGCACTTTGTTTTATGTTTTGTTTCTTGTGTCTAGTGTTAGCACATGGCTTTGTTAATTGTTTTCTCTGCCATGTGCTCCTTTAGCCCCTCCTCCTTGTTTCCGGTTTACCACACCCCCCTCATCAGCCTGGTCAGTCTTATTGTGCTCAACTGTCCCTCATGTATTTTCCTCCTTATTTATAGTGCCCCTTACCCTTTTATGTTTGCTGGTTCATGGTCATTCACACCCTCTCGGTCTCTGTATGTGGCTGAATACGCGCCCGTGTCTCCTTGTCTGGTTATCTGGATAAACATGTACTACCTGATATTCCTGAAACTAGTAAAGAAAATGAAAATGTAATACACACTGATGTGTCAGAGAATTCAGATGATGAAATGAGTGTTAATAGAGATGTGCAAATCCTTGAAAACACAGAAACAGATGATAGAGAAGACGTAAGACAAACTAATGAGACAGAGAGTGATGCTACTCAGTACCACCACTTCCAAATAAAGCTCTTGAGTTTGTTATTTCCAATATGGAAGCGGCACAGTTGCGAAGCTCTCGTTTTTTCCAGGCGCTTCCGCACCGCACAGAGTTAAAAACATCTCAACTTTTCAGAATGCCGCGAGTGCACCGCGGGTCATGTGACAATAACTAACAAATCAGCTTTATCCTTTTCCGTAACAATGCTGAAAGCTCAGCCAAGATGAAAGAACAGCTGATCATAGCTGTATATGGATTGCTATTTTGAAATAAATTTAGTAGCAGAGCTACGCAAGCGATTTTTTAGTGCTGCAAATCCATTTATCCTTTGCTGAAATTTCCGCGTCTTCATGGAGAGAGCAGGTCATGGTTGCTTAGCAACAGCAGACGCCTCAGGAGCGCAAGTGGCCCCGACACATTTTTAGCTTTTACTGTCTATGGTTTTTAGGCGCGACATGTGAACGGCCCCTAATTCGTCCCACCGAGAGCAAAAACTACATTACTCATACACCCTTGAGTTTTACAAGTGAAAAGCGCATGCGTCCCTTTTTCCGCTGTCAGTGTTAACAATCCTTTTGCACATTTTATTTATGTTCAGTAGCTCTTTCTAGCTCAAGCAAATCCACAAACTAAAAAATGATTTATAGTTGTTGTTACCTCAGGGGATGAGGGGAGTCATCAAAAAATTTTATTAATAATAATAATAATAGTAATAATAATAATAACTAGAAGGTACATTTCCTGAAGAAAATGTGAGTGGTGCTTGCAGTGGCAAAACTCGCCCCTCTGTTGCTAAGGTGTGGTTGCTAGGGTACCCGGGGTGGTTACTAGGGTCCCTATGATGGTTGCTAGGGCCGTTGCTAGGGTACCCAGCATGGTTGCTAGGGTAATCGGGGTGGTTGCTAGGGTGTTGCTATGTGGTTGCTAGGGTACCCGGGGTGGTTGCTAGGGTCCCCATGATGGTTGCTAGGGCCGTTGCTAAGGTACTCAGGGTGGTTGCTAGGGTATTCGGGGTGGTTGCTAGGGTAATCGGGGCGGTTGCTAGGGTGTTGCTATGCGGTTGCTAGGGTACCCGGGGTGGTTGCTATGGCGGTTGCTAGGGTCCCCAGGATGGTTGCTAGGGCCGTTGCTAAGGTACCCAGGGTGGTTGCTAGGGTAATCGGGGCGGTTGCTAGGGTGTTGCTATGCGGTTGCTAGGGTACCCGGGGTGGTTGCTAGGGCGGTTGCTAGGGTCCCCATGATGGTTGCTAGGGCCGTTGCTAAGGTACCCAGGGTGGTTGCTAGGGTAATTGGGGCGGTTGCTAGGGTGTTGCTATGTGGTTGCTAGGGTACCCGGGGTGGTTGCTAGGGCGGTTGCTATGGTAACCTGGGTGGTTGCTAGGCAGTTGCTATGGTACTTGGGGTGGTTGCTAAGGTGTTGCTAGGCGGTTGCTAGGGTGTTTTGGCTGGTTGCTAGGCATTTGCTATGGTCTCCTGGGTGGTTGCTATGATGTTACTAGGTGGTTGGTAGTTGTCACAGATGGTCACTATGTAGTTATTATAGAGTTCTTAGCCCATTTGAGCACTTAGCTAATCACTATTAGCATGTAGCTAATCACTGCTAGCATGACTAGCATGTTGGAAGTCCAGTTTGCTAGCATGAGTCAAAAAATCCAACCGCCATGTCTGTACGATGTTCTGATGCAGAGATATAGGTCGTGCAAAACGGTTGCTAGGGTACTCCGTTTGGTTGCTATGGAGTGGCTTGGCAGCTGCCAATGGTGATACTCCAAAGGCTGCTCGCCAATATAAACCAACCCCCATGCCTCTACGATGTTCTGATGAAGAGATATAGATCTTGCAAAACGGTTGCTAGGGTACTGTGTTTGGTTGCTAGGGAGTGGCCTGGCAACTGCCAATGATGATACTCCGAAGTCTGCTTGCTAGTATGAATGATATAAACCAACCCCCATGCCTTTATGATATTCAGATTTGAAGATATCTCTCTATGCTTTTGGTCGCTAGGGAGGTCCAAATGGTTGCTAGGGCGTGGCTATGAAGTGCTGAAGGAGATACATGATTGGCCATTTGCCGCCCCGAGTCAAACGAGCCCACCCTCATGTTTCTATGACACTTCTATCCAAAGTTATTCATTTTATATTTTTCAATGGAAGTCTATGGAGCTTGTTGCTATGGTGCTCTATATGGTTGCTAGGGCGTGGCTTGATAGCTTCATAATGATCCTGAGAGTCTGATTGGTTGCCTGATTCAAATGAGCCCACCCCCTTGTCTCTATGACTATGTGATCCATAGTTATGTTCAATGCAAAATCCCTATGTAATTTCCCACAGTAGGAAAAACACATTGTTTCATGGGCGATCCCTCACCATTGGCTTAGTATGGGGCAACTTTGGGGGGCTCTTGCGCCCCAGGGGTACAACTTATACCCCATTGCGGGGTATGATCGCGCACAGCCTGATAGCCTCTCCAAATGTGGTGATTCACGTGTCTCTGCGAAATTCTCTCTCGGAGCTACGATCTGTCAAAGTTGGCCGTAATGCATTGTCTATGCGATTTTTCGGCCGTTATTTCGCCCGGTGTACGAACATCGTACGCCCGATCGCTTATAAAAGTCATAGCACACCATTCCCGATTAGGCCGCACGATTTGACGCCTGTTTCGTTGGTCTGTGTCAAAAACTGCGGGACAAGTTACGCGCCGAAATTTTGGCGGAAGAAGAATAAGAATAAGAACTAGAAGGTACATTTCCTGAAGAAAATGTGAGTGGTGCTTGCAGTGGCAAAACTCGCCCTCTGTTGCTATAGGGTGTTGTAATGAGGTTGCTAGGGTGGTTGCTAGGGTACCCGGGTTGGTTGCTACGGTACATGGGATGGTTGCTAGGGCGGTTGCTAGGGTCCCCATGATGGTTGCTAGGGCCGTTGCTAGGGTACTCAGGGTGGTTGCTAGGGTAATCGGGGTGGTTGCTAGGGTGTTGCTATGTGGTTGCTAGGGTACCCGGGGTGGTTGCTAGGGCGGTTGCTAGGGTCCCCATGATGGTTGCTAGGGCCGTTGCTAGGGTACTCAGGATGGTTGCTAGGGTAATCGGGGGTGGTTGCTAGGGTGTTGCTATGTGGTTGCTAGGGTACCCGGGGTGGTTGCTAGGGCGGTTGCTAGGGTCCCCATGATGGTTGCTAGGGCCGTTGCTAAGGTACCCAGGGTGGTTGCTAGGGTAATTGGGGCGGTTGCTAGGGTGTTGCTATGTGGTTGCTAGGGTACCCGGGGTGGTTGCTAGGGCGGTTGCTAGGGTCCCCATGATGGTTGCTAGGGCCGTTGCTAAGGTACCCAGGGTGGTTGCTAGGGTAATTGGGGCGGTTGCTAGGGTGTTGCTATGTGGTTGCTAGGGTACCCGGGGTGGTTGCTAGGGCGGTTGCTATGGTAACCTGGGTGGTTGCTAGGCAGTTGCTACGGTACTTGGGGTGGTTGCTAAGGTGTTGCTAGGCGGTTGCTAGGGTGTTTTGGCTGGTTGCTAGGCAGTTGCTATGGTCTCCTGGGTGGTTGCTATGATGTTACTAGGTGGTTGGTAGTTGTCACAGATGGTCACTATGTAGTTATTATAGAGTTCTTAGCCCATTTGAGCACTTAGCTAATCACTATTAGCATGTAGCTAATCACTGCTAGCATGACTAGCATGTTGGAAGTCCAGTGTGCTAGCATGAGTCAAAAAATCCAACCGCCATGTCTGCACGATGTTCTGATGCAGAGATATAGGTCGTGCAAAACGGTTGCTAGGGTACTGTGTTTGGTTGCTATGGAGTGGCCTGGCAGCTGCCAATGATGATTCTCCAAAGGCTGCTCGCCAATATAAACCAACCCCCATGTCTGTACAATGTTCTGATGCAGAGATATAGATCTTGCAAAACGGTTGCTAGGGTACTGTGTTTGGTTGCTAGGGAGTGGCCTGGCAGCAGCCAATGATGATACTCCAATGGTTGCTTGCTAATATAAACCAACCCCCATGCTTCTATGTCTTTCAGATGTTAAGATATCTCTCTATACTTTGGGTTGCTAGGTAGCTCTTAATGGTTGCTAGGGCGTGGCTAGGTTGTCTTGAAGGAGATACATGATTGGCCGTTTGCTGCCCGAGTCAAACGAGCCCACCCTCATGTTTCTATGACACTTCTATCCAAAGTTATTCATTTGATCTTTTTCAATGGAAGTCTATGGGGCTTGTTGCTATGGTGCTCTATATGGTTGCTAGGGCGTGGCTTGATAGGTGCATAATGATCCTGAGATTCTGATTGGTTGCCTGATTCAAATGAGCCCACCCCCTTGTCTCTATGACACTGTGATGCCGAGTTATGTTCAATACAAAATCCCTATGTAATGTCCCATAGCAGGAAAAGTCCTCCCTATACTTTGTATTAGGGCCATTTTTGGGGGGCTCTTGCGCCCCAGGGGTACAACTTATACCCCAATGCAGGGTATGTTCTCACACAGACTGATAGCCTCTCCAAATGTGGTGATTCACGTGTTTCTGCGAAATTCTCTCTCGGAGCTACGATCCGTCAAAGTTGACCCCAATGTTAAGTCTATGGGTTTTATCGCCCGATTTTTCGCCCGCCGGACGAACATCGTACGCCCGATCGCTTATAAAAGTCATAGCACACCATTCCCGAATAGGCCGCACGATTTGACGCCTGTTTCGTTGGTCTGTGACAAAAATTGCGGGACTAGTTACGCGCCGAAATTTGTACGGATCTAGAAGAATAATAAGAAGAACTAGAAGGTACATTTCCTGAAGAAAATGTGAGTGGTGCTTGCAGTGGCAAAACTCACCCTCTGTTGCTGTAGGGTGTTGTAATGAGGTTGCTAGGGTACCCGGGTTGGTTGCTAGGGCGGTTGCTAGGGTCCCCATGATGGTTGCTGGGGCCGTTGCTAGGGTACTCAGGGTGGTTGCTAGGGTGTTGCTATGTGGTTGCTAGGGTACCCGGGGTGGTTGCTAGGGCGGTTGCTAGGGTCCCCATGATGGTTGCTAGGGCCGTTGCTAAGGTACCCAGGGTGGTTGCTAGGGTAATCGGGATGGTTGCTAGGGTGTTGCTATGTGGTTGCTAGGGTACCCGGGGTGGTTGCTAGGGCGGTTGCTAGGGTCCCCATGATGGTTGCTAGGGCCGTTGCTAGGGTACCCAGGGTGGTTGCTATGGTAATCAGGGCGGTTGCTAGGGTGTTGCTATGTGGTTGCTAGGGTACCCGGGGTGGTTGCTAGGGCGGTTGCTAAGGTCCCCATGATGGTTGCTAGGGCCGTTGCTAAGGTACCCAGGGTGGTTGCTAGGGTAATTGGGGCGGTTGCTAGGGTGTTGCTATGTGGTTGCTAGGGTACCCGGGGTGGTTGCTAGGCAGTTGCTATGGTCTCCTGGGTGGTTGCTATGATGTTACTAGGTGGTTGGTAGTTTTCACAGATGGTCACTATGTAGTTATTATAGAGTTCTTAGCCCATTTGAGCACTTAGCTAATCACTATTAGCATGTAGCTAATCACTGCTAGCATGACTAGCATGTTGGAAGTCCAGTGTGCTAGCATGAGTCAAAAAATCCAACCGCCATGTCTGTATGATGTTCTGATGCAGAGATATAGGTCGTGCAAATCGGTTGCTAGGGTACTCCATTTGGTTGCTATGGAGTGGCTTGGCAGCTGCCAATGGTGATACTCCAAAGGCTGCTCGCCAATATAAACCAACCCCCATGCCTCTACGATGTTCTGATGCAGAGATATAGATCTTGCAAAATGGTTGCTAGGGTACTGTGTTTGGTTGCTAGGGAGTGGCCTGGCAGCTGCCAATGATGATACTCCAATGGTTGCTTGCTAATATAAACCAACCCCCATGCTTCTATGTCTTTCAGATGTTAAGATATCTCTCTATACTTTGGGTTGCTAGGTAGCTCTTAATGGTTGCTAGGGCGTGGCTAGGTTGTCTTGAAGGAGATACATGATTGGCCGTTTGCTGCCCGAGTCAAACGAGCCCACCCTCATGTTTCTATGACACTTCTATCCAAAGTTATTCATTTGATCTTTTTCAATGGAAGTCTATGGGGCTTGTTGCTATGGCGCTCTATATGGTTGCTAGGGCGTGGCTTGATAGCTTCATAATGATCCTGAGAGACTGATTGGTTGCCTGATTCAAATGAGCCCACCCCCTTGTCTCTATGACACTGTGATCCTGAGTTATGTTCAATGCAAAATCCCTATGTAATTTCCCACAGTAGGAAAAACACATTGTTTCATTGGTGATCCCTCACCATTGGCATAGAATGGGGCAACTTTGGGGGGCTCTTGCGCCCCAGGGGTACAACTTATACCCCATTGCGGGGTATGATCGCGCACAGCCTGATAGCCTCTCCAAATGTGGTGATTCACATGTTTCTGCAAAATTCTCTCTCGGAGCTACGAGCCGTCAAAGTTGGCCGCAATGCATTGTCTATGGGATTTTTCGCCCGATTTTTCGCCCGGTGTACGAACATCGTACACCCGATCGCTTATAAAAGTCATAGCACACCATTCCCGAATAGGCCGCACGATTTGACGCCTCTTTTATGGGTCTGTGACAAAAGCTGCGGGACGAGTTATGATCTGTATACATTAATATTTATTTACAATAATAACTGTTAAACTAAAATTGCTTGTGTGTAAAAAATAAATAATAATAATAATATGAATCACAATAATTCTATAATAATCATAAAATGACTCCGTAAATGGCATTAAAGCTAGACTTCTTCCAAATTTTTTTTTTTTTTCTTCAGTGACCTTTAATTTGGAGCAAGATAAACTGGAAGAGCACCTTGTGTCAGACATGTGTCACTTCTCTCACATTTGATTGGTCCAACTTCAGTTTGAGATCTCGAACCCAGAACACAACCTGCCCCGGAGCAGGTTAGCCGAGGAATGTAAGTTACTATGGCAGTGAACGCCGCTAAAAGCCAAGCCACTTAACGTGGTACCTAAAACCCAGGATTGGTGCAAACTAACCTGAAACAAACCTGGCTAGTCAGCTATTCTAGCTTCATGGTATAGGCCCCTGAACACCTTGATTTGCTGGTTCAGGTCTGTTTGTTTGGGTCTGGAGCTATAATAATAAAATAAAATAATGTAATGATAATGATAGATTATAATTCTAATATAATAATAATAATAATAATAATTAACTTTCCGGTTTTAAACTCTTTTTAATAGAGACTTTGAGATTTGCATACATACAGACATACATACATACATGCCTATTATAAATGTGTATTTTGTGTGTTCACATCATAGACTGTCAAAAAAAAACAAAAAAAAAAAATCACATATTTGTGATTATCCACTCTAATGTTGCTCCAGAAACCATGAGGAGTATGTTTAAATGCAAGGAGTAAACAGGGTCTTACCAGAAAAAGCCATGCCACGCAAGCTAAAGACAAATAACAAGATAAAAATAAAAATGTAATTAATTTTAAAACTGAGTGAGACAGAGAGTTTAAAGAGAAGACTAGGGGCAGCTTAACCTACACATAGTTAGCTAAGTTTGAGTCTGACAGAACATCTGACTCAATCAAGTAATTTTGCCTCTTGAAATAAATTGACCCATCTTTTGAATTGATATTGCATCAAACGTTTATAAATAATAAATGTTGCATCATTACAATGCAATCAACAACAATAACTTTAGCAGATTATTTAACATACCTCAATTCGTATCACTTCTAGAAGGTCTGCTGCTATCATACATATAGATATTGTCTGCTGTTCTGATATGACTAGGCTCAGATACCAATATACAGCCTCCCCCTATTGGACGCATGAGGAACAACAGAGGCGTAATACTGCTTGGGGCGTATATCTACCGGCTCCAGGTCTGCAGCCTCCACCTACTCATAACGACCCAAAGTAGCTATTCTGATCACTTTTGAATCAAACATCTCAGTGCAAAAGGGAGAGCGCCAAATTTGTCACTTGAAAGTGAAAAAAAGTGTTTGAGATTCATCGCAGCAGATTCAAGCAGCTGTAGTTATGTACTTTGTGTTTGTGTTAGAAAAATATACAAGACATTTCTGAGAAAATGTTCTACAAGTGTGCAACTCTCATTGGATGAATTCACATACTGATTTGTGGATGTGAAAAATTTCTCCACGACTTCCCATTTCTTGATGCGGGTGTGTAAATGCGTTTTGCACCATATTCACTGCAGCAATTGTATCAAAAATGTGAGCATACATATTTCATAATTTGTGATTTGTAGAATAGGATTTGTGCACCTGCAATGAAGAATTTGAGAAGGTGTAACTGTTTTGTTGTGTTTGTGGGAGAGAGAAAACATTAAAACATTTCTCTTTGTGACTTCAAATTTACTGATATACATGTGTGACTTTTCTCTACAACTACAAATCGCACTGTCACAGGTGTTCAGTCATTTTGACTCAAAAATACCCTCATAGGGACCGGTATGTGGACAAAATCGGCACTATTAACATTTTGGATCCATATGAAATTCCCAATGAAGATTGGAGCACCGAAGATGACTTGCTGCCACACTTTTGCATTACAGACATCTTCGGCTATCTTGTTTGTTTTGTGTGAGCCTACACCTTAGAACAGTTCCGAAGCTACAAGTCATTTGAGTCTCATGTGCAGTTCACAAATGGATGGGTTCAGGAGCTGCAGATCATAAAGCTGGCAAACAGTATACAGTAATCCGGACAAAGATAAGCTGCACTCCACCTAGCTGTTTGTTTAGTAACCGTTAGTGCTAACAACCATTCACACATTTACTTTTAACTATGTGTTTCACAAGTGAAGTTAATACCTGTCAACCCTCCCGTTTTTTAGCTCTTTTCCCACTGTCTTCCCGTTTTAGTATTCTCCTGTAAAATATCCTGTTAGCCCTTCCATCGGACATTTCAGTCTCTGTACTGTTGTCCTGTTGTCCTGTTGCTAACCCCTTGCCCTCCCAGCGAAACAGATGTTTTCAAAGCATCGTTTTGCTTACTTGAAAGCAACCTTAGCGTGATGTTGGGATATTTAAGAGAGTGTGGTTGTTGTGAGAGCACAATTTCACGCTAATCTGTAAGCAAAATCACATTATACCTAGCTTCAAAACAGTTTTGTAGTACAAATTCTTTTTCTGTCAGCAGAGTGATAGCAACAGAAAGATGAATGTTGAAATTTTCCCATATTTTGGATGGGTAGCCCGGTTAACTTCCCTTATTTTCAATGTTGACTTAAGCTATATTATTATTATTTAGATGTTATGGTATTTGTGGTCGCGCCTCCAAGCAGGAAAGCGGTGGAAAGTTAATCCATTCTCATTTTTTCTCATGGCGTGTTGCGCTATTACACCCCACAATACAGCATGGTTTACCTTGGTAGAAATAGATCATTAATCAAAAAATAGAAATAGATAATTAATCAAATTAAGACACACGGCTGAAAGAGAGTACGTCTAAACACTGCGCCGTAGTCCAAGTAGCAGTAAAGGAGGCCATCAACATGGCGGCCACGCCAAGTAGTGACGTCAAGGAGCCCAAGCCCTATTTATTTATTTTTTTGTGTTCCTGTAGCTCAAGTGGTAGAGAATTGCGATATCAAGCCGAAGGTTGGGGATTCAATTCCCCGGGAACACATGATAGGTAAAAATGTATAGCCTGAATGCACTGTAAATCGCTTTGGATAAAAGCATCTGCTAAATGTATAAATTTAATTTAATAAAATTTTAATATGCCTACTGACATACCATAAAGTAGGGAAAAACACAAGAAAAAAAGTATGTTTGAAAAGCGTAGCATTCATAAAACAGTAGGCGAGAAATCCATGGAAGTCTAACCGCTTCAGCCCAGATTTTGGTTTCATCGATGGACATTTTCAATAACAGGATGCCACGTGAGAGAATACGTCATCATCGAACGTGACGGATGTTTCCCATGTGTTAAAATCACATTTATTGAGCTACAGTAGAGTAAACTGTTTTGTTAAGGTGTAAAGACGCTAGCCAGTAACGTTACAGTATATTTGTAAAAAAAAATTATAAATACACATATATGCACATATACGCCTCCAAAGTGGATTTACGTAAACCCTATACTGTACATCTTAAAGATGATTAAATGTCTATTTAATATGAGACAGGAAAATGTTCTAAGAGAATTGCAGATGAGCAAATCACAACATGAACAGACATGAGTGAGAGATGTATGTGTGCTGTTATATAGAATTCACTACCAACACTGCTTTAGATTAATGTAAGTAATGTAAATAAACAAAACTTACAAAGAGTAAGTAAACCTAAGTTTATAATTTGACCATTAGTACCAATGATAAAATGAGGAACGTGTGTTAAATTAAAATTGAGTTAACACAACATGTAAATGCAGTATGTCAGAGATAAATCACAGAGGTGACTGACTCTTGTCTAGATCTTATAGGGACCGATGAGACACGTGTGTTTATCTGGTGAAGAGAGACTGATGAAGGAATGCTGCCATCAAAGACTCAATTAGTACATTACAGTCATCAATAAAACCTTTTTTAAATCTTAAGTTGTAATTTATTTTAATTAGTGTAATTTCAAAACAGAGTTGTTACAGCAATTTTCTGATTCTTGATTTCTGTACATTTGCTGCAGATCTTTTGTGGTGGAGCAGGTGACAGCAGAAACCATTGTGGAAAAAAAGGAAAACCTGAAACCAAAATGTAATTTTGTTACTTCTAATACAGAAATCAAATTACATTGTTCTGTTAAAATTAATCCTTTTTTATGTTTGTGTGTCTTTGAAGGATCTGTAATGTCTGCAGACTGCTGTGTGCACTGAGGATGGAGAAGACCAAAGCATCATCCAGGAAATGGTCCAGTGTCATGAATAAGACTCTTCCTCACTGCATCTGCCCTTGTTTTCTCATCAGGACCGGATGTTGCTGTGGTCTCTTCATTCTCAGTGAGCCCAGAGCCGGTGAGAGCATCTAGAGAAAGACCAAAAGACACTGAGGATGTGATTTTGGTAAAGCTTGTTCTGCTGGTTTCTGTACATACAACATCAATCAATGAAACCCAAGTTTCAGAAGCTTCAAATACATCATCAAATTATGTCATGAAGAAGCTGAAAGTCAGGCTCAATTGACCAGCAGGAGAGACTTGACCAAAATCACCTTTTGTGTTCAGAGAAAAAAAAAAACACACAAAAAACACAAGGATTTAACAGAATGGAGGCTAGTAAATAATGACAGAATTTGTTTAGATGAACTAACCCTTTAAAGCCCCAAATAGAAACCGTATGAAATGTATGCATGCATCAATATTATAGTAGTACCTTGATGAAAAACAACTTTAAGATATAAGCAGCTTTATTGTTGAGCGTTTGTGCCAAAGACATAAAACATTTACAAAAATCACATTTACAGTTATTAATTTGGCAGACACTTTTATCTGAAGTGACTTCGGTGCTCTTATTACAGGAACTCAATCCCTCTGGAGCCACCTGGAGTAAAGACACACCAGTGGTGACACTTGCGGAGATTAATCCAGCAACTTTCTGCTGACCAGTACAGTTCACTACACCACAAAAGTAATGAAGCTTTATCAAATTAGCATGCAATTGTATTAAATTTAATTTAGCAATAGATATAATGCAAATATGCAAATAAATAAATAAATAAATAAATAATAATAATAATAATAATAATAATAATAATAATAATAATAATAATAATATAATGTAAATGTTTTACAGGTAGTGGTGCTCATGGAGAGCAGCACACAGATGTTTGGAGCAGACACTGCAGCAGTCAGATTGTCCTGTACATGTTCTCCTGCTCTTGTTCAGAGTTGTGTGGTTCATGATCTTCCTTATCCTCTCTGTGCACTCAGACATGGATAGCCTCGATGTCCCTCTCTCTGACAGCAACAGTGAGGGACGTGTCTGTATGTGGGTTCACTGCCTGTAAACTTTCAAAAACAAAACATTGTTTGAATAAAGCTTTGTTTCATATTTTGTTGACTTGTATTTATTTATTTTGATGTTTAATTGTATTATTCTTTTGCTCATTTATTCATGTTTCCTGTTGTTGTCAGTAAATAAAATGTAGCCTAATTGTTTCATTAACACATGCATTCATTCATTACTTGACTTAATATTTAGATGTATTCATATTGGCTACATTTGTCTAGTGTGAAGTCGTGCATAGCTATGGCATATGAAAAAAAAATTACATATTTTAAATATGAAAATATACATATCAAAAATATGTGTTTGTTTTACAAAAAAATACATAATTGTTAGTCACCATGTATCATTATTATTGTTCATAAGTGTTGGGGTGGGCTAGAAATGCTTTCTGGGGTAATCATAATTTCTAAGTATTAGTACTTATATTTTTCAAGTGTAAAATCAACAGTCTTCTTCAAAGGCAAGATCTCCTAGTAGCTGATCGACTTCTCTTTTGTGCAGATATTACAAATATTGCAAACGCTGAGGAAAACCGCACTAAGTAGGGTTGTGGAGTTGCTGATGCTATGAGGTGTTTAATCTTTAAGAATTAAACTGTGGGTCATTTCAGTAGAGTTAAAATATAAAAACTTAACACAAAATGTATTGGGTATACTACAATCACAATAAAAGGGCAGCTCTTTCTTCAACAAGACCACAAAATGAGCAGAATCAAACTTTATTGTCTGCACTAAACTGGGAAATCATAGGTTTCTTGTCGATTGAAGGCTTACCACCCAGTAATGGAAATTCTTCCTCTTTTTACAGATTATGAACCATCCCATCTTCATAATCATGATCAGTGATAGTCACCCTGCCTTCACTGTTCACTGCTTTGCTAACAGCACTTGGTAGTTTTTGTGCAAAATTAGGCAGTTTGTTTTATTGTAATAATGTAAAAAGATATGCCAAAAATATGTACAGTTTTGCTCAATGTGAAAGACCTTTCAGAAGACTAATTTATCCTAATTAACTGAGTTTGGTGCTGAGAGCTCTAATGTTCTGTCCGTTCACAGCTTCATCTTGGCCGGTCACCACAGTCAGTCATATAGATAAAGATGTTATCTATGTTATAACGAAGATGTTGCGCTTGTTATAACGTCATAGATCACATGATAACATATGCGATGGATCGCATTCACACTCAACAAGATTTGGCTGTGGAGTACGCACTGTTTTATTGCTCGTTAAGTAAGTACATATTGATTTTGGAGGCAGCCTAAGAGTATATTAAGTCATGTGACCTACATACCTGCACATAGGAATCTTGGATTTATTAGACACACTAGTTGTGTGCGCTTTTCTTGTAGTGTATTCAGTGTAGTTTATGATGTTTTTGCATTGAATACTTTACTTTCTTTTTGTTTTATAGTTTAGGGGTTTTGGGATTTAGTTAGTGTGGCGGGGTGAGGAACTACACGACAACCGATGGACAAAGAAAGTCCCCGAAGGGTGGATTTATTAGGTAAAATAGTGCTCTTGGTGAAGGCGGTGCTCTCCTGTGGTGCTTCAAGTCCCTCGTGCTCGCTGTGTTCTCAGTGGTGGATCCCGTGCTGTGCTCTCCTTAGTGGGGCTGACGGTCACACGCTGCTCTCTGTAACAGAGGAGGAAAGGGTTAGCGTCCTTGTTGGGAGACATTCCTCACCACTCTGTCTTCCTCCTCTGCTTAAGAAGGCTCCGCTTGATGAGCTGCAGGTGCGGCCGCTCAGCCCGTGATGAGCTCGTGCCGGTGATTCCCGTGTGTTGCCAGGGCGACGCTGACGAGCGCTCGGGACGCATGTCACACTCCCCCCCCCTAAGCGTCGACCTGCGCCTGCGGTACAATGGGGAGATATGGGGAGGGTGGGGAGTGGAGCCTGACAGACCTGCGAAAGCTGCCCCTATCCTGGAGAGACCGTCCGCGTTGGCGTTGGCCGTCCCCGCCCGATGTTGTATGGTGAAGTGGAAGTCCTGGAGCGCAAGGAACCAGCGGGTTGCCCTGGGGTTGGTGTCCTTTGCGCGGGCCATCCACTGCAGTGGCGCATGATCTGTCAGCAGGGTGAACCGGCGTCCGAGGAGGTAATAGCGGAGCTCCAGGACTGCCCACTTGACGGCCAGTGCTTCCTTCTCCACGGCGGCATACCGTTGTTCGGTCGGGGTCAGTTTCCGGCTAATAAAGATCACCGGGTGTTCCTCGCCGTCCTGGACCTGGGAGAGAACGGCTCCCAACCCGGTGTCCGAGGCGTCGGTTTGCACCAGGAAGGGGCAGTTGAAGTCGGGGGCTCGCAGGACTGGCTCTGTGGTGAGGGCTGACTTCACCTGCTGGAACGCCTCTTCCACTTCTAGACTCCAGGCTATCTTCTCCGGTTGCCCCTTCCTGGTCAGATCTGTCAGGGGAGAGGCTAAGGAGGAGAAGTTAGGGATAAAACAACGGTAGTATCCTGCCAACCCCAAAAAGGCTCGTACCTGGGTCTTGGTAGAGGGCCGCGGTGCCGAGAAGATAGCTGTCACCTTCTTTTCCTGGGGGCGGATGAGGCCACGTCCCACGCAGAAGCCCAGGTACTTGGCTTCGGAGAGAGCCAGGTGACATTTCCGGGGGTTGGCGGTGAGCCCCGCCCGGCGGAGGTCCAGCAGCACCCTCCGGAGCCGCTCTAAATGTTCCCCCCAGGTCTCTGAATGTATGACCACGTCGTCGATGTAGGCCGCGGCGTAGGCCATATGGGGCCTCAGCAGGACATCCATGAGCCTCTGGAATGTGGCGGGGGCCCCGTGCAGGCCGAAGGGAAGGACCCGGTACTGCCAGTGGCCACTGGGGGTCGAGAAGGCTGTCTTAGGCTTGGCATCCTTGGACAGGGGGACTTGCCAATACCCCTTGGTGAGGTCGAGAGTTGATATGAACCGGGCCCTTCCTAGTCGATCCAGGAGCTCATCGACGCGGGGCATGGGATAGCCATCGAATTCAGAGACCTCATTTAGGCGGCGGAAGTCGTTGCAGAACCTTAGGGTGCCGTCGGGCTTCGGGACCATGACGATGGGGCTGGACCATGGACTCCGCGAGGGCTCAATTACCCCTAGCTTCAACATCTCCTGTACCTCTGTCTCGATTGCGTGTCGCCGAGCCTCCGGGACACGATAGGGCCGCTGCCGGACGATGACTCCTGGTGGTGTTCGGATTTCGTGCTGGATGACGGTCGTCCGCCCTGGCAGAGGGGAGAACACATCCGAGAACTGACCGACCAGGTGCTGCAGTTCCGTCTTCTGGGCTGCGGAGAGGTGGGGATCCATGTCCACAACCACGGGAGAGGTGGCGGCGAGGGCCGAGAGCTGGGGCCCGGTCCCCACCCAGCGCTTCAACAGGTTTATATGATAGAGCTGCTCTTCCCTTCAACGACCAGGTTGGCGCACTTTGTAGGTGACGGGTCCCACCCGTTCGGTGACCGTATACGGGCCCTGCCAGCGGGCCAGGAACTTACAGGCTGAGGTGGGGACCAGTACCATGACGTGATCTCCCGGCTGGAACTCCCGGGGTTGGGCAGCCCGATTGAAGAGGCGCTGCTGGTCTTGCTGGGCCTTGGTCAGATGCTCCCGGACCAATGGCATGACCCTGTCGATCCGCTCCCTCATGGCCTTGACGTGCTCGACGGTGGTCCGACATACCGCAGGCTGTTGTTCCCAGGCTTCCCGGGCGACATCTAGGAGCCCTCGGGGTTGGCGGCCGAAGAGGAGCTCGAAGGGCGTGAAGCCGGTGGATGCCTGGGGCACCTCCCGGATCCCGAACAGCACATACGGGATCATCTGGTCCCAGTCGCGTCGGTCCTCGGCCACGACACGCCGCAGCATCTGTTTAAGGGTCTGGTTAAAGCGTTCCACGAGCCCATCGGTTTGTGGGTGGTATACGCTGGTCCGGATCTGTCGGACTTTGAGGAGTTTACAGAGGTCAGCCATGATCCGGGACATGAAAGGGGTGCCCTGGTCGGTCAGGATCTCCGCTGGCAGGCCAACCCGACTACTCAGTAGGAAGAGCTCCTGTGCGATGTTTTTGGCGGTGGCCTTGCGGAGGGGAATGGCCTCTGGGTAGCGGGTGGCATAATCCACGATAACCAGGATGTGTTCATGCCCCCGGGCGGACTTCGGCAGCGGCCCCACCAGGTCCATCCCGATGCGCTCGAAGGGCACCTCAATGATCGGCAGCGGGATCAGCGGGCTAGGGGGAGGAGTATGTGGCGAGGTCCGTTGGCACGTCGGGCACGCTTGGCAGTACCGCTTGACATCCGCCTCCAGTCCTGGCCAGTGGAAGCGGTCCCGGATCCGTTGCACAGTGTTTTGGGCGCCGAGGTGGCCAGCCATCGGGTGGGCGTGGGCGAGTTCCAAGACCGCCGGGACTTTGCTCCGCGGTACCACCAACAGTGTCTTTTCCTCCCCCCTCCACTGGCCGACATAATAGAGCAGGCCGTTTTGGATGATGAAGTGGGGTGTGGGGTGGGGAGCTGGTTGTAGATCCTCTCCTTCCGCCACCCGCACTTGGGACCAGCAATGCTTGAGGCGCTCGTCCCCACGCTGCTCTTTGGCGAGCGTCCCCCCTCCCGCTATCTGCTGGAAGACATCGAAGAACAGGTTAGAGTTTTGGGAGGGGGACTCACCTCCTCGAGGGCTGTCCGACGTCAGCAGCGCGGGGCCTCGTCGAGGGCGCCTTGCTGGACTCCGGCGTCGGCGGTTCCCGGCCGGGCTAGCAGGCTGTGTGCTGGAGGTGAGGAGCTGATCGAACCCCGGCCAATCCCGGCCGAGGAGAACGGGTACCGGTAGGTTCCTTAAGATTGCCACTTCGACGGGCCAGGAACCAGGTGTCGCGGTGATGGTCACTCTCTGGGCCGGCACATGCCTGGTATCCCCGTGCACAATACAATACAAAATCCCTATGTAATTTCAAACAGAAGGAAAAACACTGTTTAATGGGCGATCCCTCACCATTGTATGTCTATGGGGCAAATTTGGGGGTCTCTAGCGCCCCAGGGGTACAACTTGTACCCCTCTGCGAGGTATGTTCTCGCACAGCCTGATAGCCTCTCCAAATGTGGTGATTCACATGTTTCTGCGAAATTCTTGCTCGGAGCTACGATCCGTCAAAGTTGGCCGTAATGCATTGTCTATGCGATTTTTCGGCCGTTATTTCGCCCGGTGTACGAACATCGTACGCCCGATCGCTTATAAAAGTCATAGCACACCATTCCCGATTAGGCCGCACGATTTGACACCTGTTTCGTTGGTCTGTGACTAAAACTGCGGGACTAGTTACGCGCCGAAATTTGTACGGAAGAATAATAATAATAAGTATGTGAGATAATAATAGTAGTGCCTTGCCTCCGGCAAGCACCACTAATAACTAGAAGGTACATTTCCTGAAGAAAATGTGAGTGGTGCTTGCAGTGGCAAAACTCGCCCCTCTGTTGCTAGGCTGTTGCAATGAGGTTGCTACGGTGGTTGCTAAGGTACCCTGGGTGGTTGCTAGGGCGGTTGCTAGGGTCCCCATAATGGTTGCTAAGGTACCCTCGGTGGTTGCTAGGGTAATCTGGGTGGTTGCTAGGGTCCCCAGGATGGTTGCTAGGGCCGTTGCTAGGGTACCCAGGGTGGTTGCTAGGGTAATCGGGGTGGTTGCTATGTGGTTGCTAGGGTTACCTAGGGTGGTTGCTAGGGCGGTTACTAGGGTCCCCATGATGGTTGCTAGGGCCGTTGCTAGGGTACTCAGGGTGGTTGCTAGGGTAATCGGGGTGGTTGCTAGGGTAATCGGGGTGGTTGCTAGGGTGTTGCTATGCGGTTGCTAGGGTACCCGGGGTGGTTGCTAGGGCGGTTGCTAGGGTCCCAATGACGGTTGCTAGGGCCGTTGCTAAGGTACCCAGGGTGGTTGCTAGGGTAATTGGGGCGGTTGCTAGGGTGTTGCTATGTGGTTGCTAGGGTACCCGGGGTGGTTGCTAGGGCGGTTGCTATAGTAACCTGGGTGGTTGCTAGGCAGTTGCTACGGTACTTGGGGTGGTTGCTAAGGTGTTGCTAGGCGGTTGCTAGGGTGTTTTGGCTGGTTGCTAGGCAGTTGCTATGGTCTCCTGGGTGGTTACTATGATGTTACTAGGTGGTTGGTAGTTGTCACAGATGGTCACTATGTAGTTATTATAGAGTTCTTAGCCCATTTGAGCTCTTAGCTAATCACTATTAGCATGTAGCTAATCACTGCTAGCATGACTAGCATGTTGGAAGTCCAGTGTGCTAGCATGAGTCAAAAAATCCAACCGCCATGTCTGTACGATGTTCTGATGCAGAGATATAGGTCGTGCAAAACGGTTGCTAGGGTACTCCGTTTGGTTGCTATGGAGTGGCTAGGCAGCTGCCAATGGTGATACTCCGAGGCTGCTCGCCAATATAAACCAACCCCCATGCCTGTACGATGTTCTGATGCAGAGATATAGATCTTGCAAAACGGTTGCTAGGGTACTGTGTTTGGTTGCTAGGGAGTGGCCTGGCAGCTGCCAATGATGATACTCCAATGGTTGCTTGCTAATATAAACCAACCCCCATGCTTCTATGTCTTTCAGATGTTAAGATATCTCTCTATTCTTTGGGTTGCTAGGTAGCTCTTAATGGTTGCTAGGGCGTGGCTAGGTTGTCTTGAAGGAGATACATGATTGGCCGTTTGCTGCCCGAGTCAAACGAGCCCACCCTCATGTTTCTATGACGCTTCAATGCAAAGTTATTAATTTGATCTTTTTCAATGGAAGTCTATGGGGCTTGTTGCTATGGCGCTCTATATGGTTGCTAGGGCGTGGCTTGATAGATTCACAGTGATCCTGAGAGGCTGATTGGTTGCCTGATTCAAATGAGCCCACCCCCTTGTCTCTATGACACTGTGATCCTGAGTTATGTTCAATACAATATCCCTATGTAATTTCCCATAGTAGGAAAAGCACATTGTTTCATGGGCGATCCCTCACCATACTATGTCAATGGGGCAACTTTGGGGGTCTCTAGCACCCCAGGGGTACAACTTGTACCCCTCTGAGAGGTGTCCTCTCGCACAGCCTGATAGCCTCTCCAAATGTGGTGATTCACATGTTTCTGCAAAATTCTCTCTTGGAGCTACGGTCTGTCAAAGTTTTCCGTAATGCATTTCCTATGGGACGTTTTTCGGGCGATTTTTCGCCCGCTGTACGAAAATCGTACGCCCGATCGCTTATAAAAGTCATAGCACCCTTCTCCTCAATAGGCCGCACGATTTGACGCCTGTTTTGTTGGTCTGTGAAATAAACTGCGGGACGAGTTACGCGCCGAAGTTTTGTACGGAAGAAGTAAGAAGAATAATAATAACTAGAAGGTACATTTCCTGAAGAAAATGTGAGTGGTGCTTGCAGTGGCAAAACTCTGCGCCCTGTTGCTAGGGTGTTGCAATGAGGTTGCTACGGTGGTTGCTAAGGTACCCTGGGTGGTTGCTCAGGCGGTTGCTAGGGTCCCCATGATGGTTGCTAAGGTACCCAGGGTGGTTGCTAGGGTAATCTGAATGGTTGCTAGGGTCTTGCTATGTGGTTGCTAGGGTACCCGGGGTGGTTGCTAGGGCTGTTGCTAGGGTCCCCATGATGGTTGCTAGGGCCGTTGCTAGGGTACCCAGGGTGGTTGCTAGGGTGTTGCTATGTGGTTGCTAGGGTACCCGGGGTGGTTGCTAGGGCGGTTGCTAGGGTCCCCATGATGGTTGCTAGGGTGTTGCTATGTGGTTGCTAGGGTACCCGGGGTGGTTGCTAGGGCGGTTGCTAGGGTCCCCATGATGGTTGCTAGGGCCGTTGCTAAGGTACCCAGGGTGGTTGCTAGGGTAATAGGGGCGGTTGCTAGGGTGTTGCTATGTGGTTGCTAGGGCGGTTGCTAGGGTCCCCATGATGGTTGCTAGGGCCGTTGCTAAGGTACCCAGGGTGGTTGCTAGGGTAATTGGGGGCGGTTGCTAGGCAGTTGCTACGGTACTTGGGGTGGTTGCTAAGGTGTTGCTAGGCGGTTGCTAGGGTGTTTTGGCTGGTTGCTAGGCAGTTGCTATTTGTCTCCTGGGTGGTTGCTATGATGTTACTAGGTGGCTAGTAGTTGTCACAGATGGTAACTATGTAGTTATTATAGAGTTCTTAGCCCATTTGAGCACTTAGCTAATCACTATTAGCATGTAGCTAATCACTGCTAGCATGACTAGCATGTTGGAAGTCCAGTTTGCTAGCATGAGTCAAAAAATCCAACCGCCATGTCTGTGCGATGTTCTGATGCAGAGATATAGGTCGTGCAAAACGGTTGCTAGGGTACTCCGTTTGGTTGCTATGGAGTGGCTTGGCAGCTGCCAATGGTGATACTCCAAAGGCTGCTCGCCAATATAAACCAACCCCCATGCCTCTACGATGTTCTGATGCAGAGATATAGATCTTGCAAAACGGTTGCTAGGGTACTGTGTTTGGTTGCTAGGGAGTGGCCTGGCAGCTGCCAATGATGATACTCCAATGGTCGCTTGCTAATATAAACCAACCCCCATGCTTCTATGTCTTTCAGATGTTAAGATATCTCTCTATACTTTGGGTTGCTAGGTAGCTCTTAATGGTTGCTAGGGCGTGGCTAGGTTGTCTTGAAGGAGATACATGATTGGTCGTTTGCTGCCCGAGTCAAACGAGCCCACCCTCATGTTTCTATGACACTTCTATCCAAAGTTATTCATTTTATCTTTTTCAATGGAAGTCTATGGGGCTTGTTGCTATGGTGCTCTATATGGTTGCTAGGGCGTGGCTTGATAGATTCACAGTGATTCTGAGAGACTGATTAGTTGCCTGATTCAAATGAGCCCACCCCCTTGTCTCTATGACACTGTGATCCAGAGTTATGTTCAATACAAAATCCCTATGTAATGTCCCATAGCAGGAAAAGTCCTCCCTATACTTTGTATTAGGGCCAATTTTGGGGGGCTCTTGCGCCCCAGGGGTACAACTTATACCCCACTGCGGGGTATGTTCTCGCACAGCCTGATAGCCTCTCCAAATGTGGAGATTCACGTGTTTCTGCGAAATTCTCTCTCGGAGCTACGGTCCGTCAAAGTTTGCCGCAATGCATTGTCTATGCGATTTTTCGCCCGTTTTTTCGCCCGGTGTACGAACATCGTACGCCCGATCGCTTATAAAAGTCATAGCACACCATTCCCGATTAGGCCGCACGATTTGACGCCTGTTTCGTTGGTCTGTGACAAAAACTGCGGGACTAGTTACGCGCCGAAATTTGTACGGATCTAGTATAATAATAATAATAACTAGAAGGTACATTTCCTGAAGAAAATGTGAGTGGTGCTTGCAGTGGCAAAACTCGACCCTCTGTTGCTAAGGTGTGGTTGCTAGGGTACCCGGGGTGGTTGCTAGGGTCCCTATGATGGTTGCTAGGGCCGTTGCTAGGGTAGCCAGCGTGGTTGCTAGGGTAATTGGGGTGGTTGCTAGGGTGTTGCTATGTGGTTGCTAGGGTACCCGGGGTGGTTGCTAGGGCGGTTGCTAGGGTCCCCATGATGGTTGCTAGGGCCGTTGCTAAGGTACCCAGGGTGGTTGCTAGGGTAATTGGGGCGGTTGCTAGGGTGTTGCTATGTGGTTGCTAGGGCGGTTGCTAGGGTCCCCATGATGGTTGCTAGGGCCGTTGCTAGGGTACCCAGGTTGGTTGCTAGGGTAATCGGGGTGGTTGCTAGGGTGTTGCTATGTGGTTGCTAGGGTACCCGGGGTGGTTGCTAGGGCGGTTGCTAGGGTCCCCATGATGGTTGCTAGGGCCGTTGCTAAGGTACCCATGTTGGTTGCTAGGGTAATCGGGGTGGTTGCTAGGGTGTTGCTATGTGGTTGCTAGGGTACCCGGGGTGGTTGCTAGGGCGGTTGCTAGGGTCCCCATGATGGTTGCTAGGGCCGTTGCTAGGGTACCCAGGGTGGTTGCTAGGGTAATCGGGGTGGTTGCTAAGGTGTTGCTAGGCGGTTGCTAGGGTGTTTTGGCTGGTTGCTAGGCAGTTGCTATGGTCTCCTGGGTGGTTGCTATGATGTTACTAGGTGGTTGGTAGTTGTCACAGATGGTCACTATGTAGTTATTATAGAGTTCTTAGCCCATTTGAGCACTTAGCTAATCACTATTAGCATGTAGCTAATCACTGCTAGCATGACTAGCATGTTGGAAGTCCAGTGTGCTAGCATGAGTCAAAAAATCCAAACGCCATGTCTGTACGATGTTCTGATGCAGAGATATAGGTAGTGCAAAACGGTTGCTAGGGTACTCCATTTGGTTGCTATGGAGTGGCTTGGCAGCTGCCAATGGTGATACTCCAAAGGCTGCTCGTCAATATAAACCAACCCCCATGCCTCTACGATGTTCTGATGCAGAGATATAGATCTTGCAAAACGGTTGCTAGGGTACTGTGTTTGGTTGCTAGGGAATGGCCTGGCAGCTGCCAATGATGATACTTCAAAGTCTGCTTGACAATATAAACCAACCCCCATGCTTCTATGTCTTTCAGATGTTAAGATATCTATCTTTGGATTTTGGTTGCTAGGTAGCTCTTAATGGTTGCTAGGGCGTGGCTAGGTTGTCTTGAAGGAGATACATGATTGGCCGATTGCTGCCCGAGTCAAACGAGCCCACCCTCATGTTTCTATGACACTTCTATCCAAAGTTATTCATTTGATCTTTTTCAATGGAAGTCTATGGGGCTTGTTGCTATGGCGCTCTATATGGTTGCTAGGGCGTGGCTTGATAGATTCACAGTGATCCTGAGAGACTGATTGGTTGCCTGATTAAAATGAGCCCACCCCCTTGTCTCTATGACATTGTGATCCATAGTTATGTTCAATGCAAAATCCCTATGTAATTTCCCACAGTAGGAAAAACACATTGTTTCATGGGCGATCCCTCCCCATTGGCTTAGTATGGGGCAACTTTGGGGGGCTCTTCCGCCCCAGGGGTACAACTTTTACCCCATTGCGGGGTATGATTGCGCACAGACTGATAGCCTCTCCAAATGTGGTGATTCACATGTTTCTGCGAAATTCTCTCTCAGAGCTACGATCCGTCAAAGTTGGCCGCAATGCATTGTCTATGGGATTTTTCGCCCGATTTTTCGCCCGGTGTACGAACATCGTACGCCCGATCGCTTATAAAAGTCATAGCACACCATTCCCGACTAGGCCGCACGATTGACGCCTGTTTCGTTGGTCTGTGACGAAAACTGCGGGACTAGTTACGCGCCGAAATTTGTACGGAAGAATAATAAGAAGAAGAATAATAAGTATGTGAGATAATAATAGTGATGCCTTGCCTCCGGCAAGCACACTAATAAGTATGTGAGATAATAATAGTAGTGCCTTGCCTCCGGCAAGCACCACTAACTAGATAGTAAAGTTTGTTTTCAAACTTTAAGTTGGCTTGAAAAAGCCTGGCCAGAAAGTTAGAAAAATTTAGAAAGTTTGAAAAGCTTAAAAGTTTTAAAAATGTAAAGTTTGAAAAGTTAAGAAGTTTAAAAAGAAAGTGATTAACATATTACTAGCATTATAAGCAAGTGACTACCATGTCGTTAGCATGATTAGCAAAGTTTTTAACATGTTTCTAGCATGTTGAGAGCATGATTTTAGCATGATTAGCATTTTGCTAGCATGTTTCTAGCATGTGACTAGCATGTTTCTAGCATGATTAGCATGTTGCTAGCATTCCACTAGCATGTTTGTAGAATGATTAGCACGTTGTTAACATTTCGGTAGCATTTTGTTAGCATGATTAGCATGTTACTAATATGTTTGTAGCATGATTAGCATGATGCTAGCATGTTGCTAGCATGTTTGTAGCATTATTAGCATTTTGCTAACATGTTACTAGTATGATTAGCATGTTGCTAGCATGTTGCTAGCATTTTTGTAGCATGATTAGCATGTTGTTAGCATGTAACTAACATTTTTGCTACATGATTAGCATGTTGCTAGCATGTTGCTATCATTTTTGTAGCATGATTAGCATGTTGTTAGCATGTAACTAACATTTTGCTCGCATGATTAGCCATGTTGCTAGCATGTTTCTAGCATGATTAGCATGTGGCTAGCATGTCTCTAGCATGTTGTTAGCATGTTTCTAGCATGATTAGCATGTTGCTAGCATGTCGCTAACATTTTGCTAGCATGATTAGCATGTTGCTAGCATGTTTGTAGCATGATTAGCATGTTGCTAGCATGTTTCTAGCATGATTAGCATGTTGTTAGCATGTTTTTCTAGCATGATTAGCATGTGGCTAGCATGTCTCTA